>NC_053403.1:17820447-17842947 GCF_016859285.1 Xiphias gladius | reverse complement strand
CAAAAAGCAAAAAAAGCGAGGAGGTCTGAATGCACTACGTGGATGTTAACTTCAGCGAAATCAGAGTGAATTATATGACCTAGGGTCTGAAGGTTTGTCAGTAAACTCCCAGCACCAGCAGCTGTTTAATCCAACTGATCCCCTGGAAAGTCTAATGACAGCTAATCAGATGCATTTCCACATGCTAATTAACCAATTAGCAGCTAATGGATACACATACACTATGCAAAACACAGTGGATTCATTATGAGAAACTCATAGTTTTCACTTTACCCAAGACTCCTTTCTGGCCAAATGAGGAATACAGGAGGCTGTTAACAAAAGACATCAGCTACATCCACTCTGCCTTCTTCAAAAGTTCACTATTACAGCAGAAAACTGAGTTACTGAATGGTCAGAAAGACATAAGATGAAAATCACATTATATTAAAAAATAAGATACAATAATGCCACACAAAAACTCAAGCATATCAACCCTTCTTTATATGTCCTTTATGTTTGAAGATCGCAGATGGCCAATTTCTATGCTGAATATCTTATTGGCCCTTAATTATCATCTAATAAAATTAATGGCATCCACTCAGTTAGATGCTCCAGAATGCAAAATAGGTGCGAAGTGAGACAGAGGGCTGTCTCATTTTCAGTCAGTGAGGCGGCCCACAAATAAACTTTATGCCATGGTGGTTATTCAGACTTTTAAGACTCTTGCTTTGTCGTAATTCTGAGAGAGAAAAAGTTTTGTCCAAACGTGGTGCAGCATTGTTATACAAATATATATGTATTTTTTTTAAAACTAGTTCCACTAAATCTGCACAGGAGCACACCAGGTAAAACAATGTGGTGACATGCCAGGACCTGTCAGTGCGACTGATATAAAAATGAACCATCAATAAAAACTGGGTAATTAAGTAAAGAAAGAAATTACAACAATACAGCACAGCAGGATTCCATATAAAGAAAAACCTGGGTAAACAAGACAATAAACGGTTGTGTGAAAACCATCTGGCTGCTTCCTTTCAGCTTCAATAGAAATAACTTTTTTAGAGCTTATAGCTAATGGAGCAACAACTCATTATATGTTGGTCTTTTTGTTAAACTCAAAAAATGTAATGCCATTCCATCTTATGAACATGCTGCAGCGTGTATATTCATAGGCCATTAATATGTATGAGGTTTAATATCTATGAGCTTAATATGAAAAAAAATTTGAACTGATAAAGTGTATAAGAGACTTTGCAAGAACATTCCATCAACAGTTCTCCAGGTTTTTTTACCATTATATATATAGTATTTAAAGCTGCTCTAATTAATATTTCTATATTAACAATGGATAAAAGGTCTACATGTAATGTGAAAGGTTTCTCTTGTAGTGAGGAACCCATAAAGAATGATCACTGACTCTGCACTTCCCCTCAGCTCTATGGAGCCTTTAGCATATTTTCTACTGTAGAACAACCTTAGGTAATAATATCTCACTGCTTATTTTAGCTTATCACAGATATGTTGGTATTGTTGTATATGCTGGATGTTAAGTAAAAGAAACTTGCAATGCAGAAATGCCAAAAATATCTGAGTTATTGTAGACACAGTGTCATTATTATAGCCTCTAATTTTTCCACAAGAGAGAACTGAAAAGTCCACTTTTCAAAAGTTAAATGTCCAGCACAGTTTGAGCACAACTCTTTAAAGGAATAGTTTGACGATTTGGTAAATTTGCATATTTTCTTTCTGAGGAAGAATTAGATGAGAAGATTGATACAACTCTGCCCGATAAAAAACTATACCTTTAAAGCTCCCAAATTACCACAAAAACCAAAGTTTAAAAATGACAGTAAGCATATTTCCTAAAATGTTGAACTATTGCTTTAATAACCAAATTTAAGATCCTAATAAAAAAAATGTTTGCTTAAAAAATGAATACCAGCCATTGTTTTTTTCCCCAAACATTGATGTTGCCCTCAATAGTCCAATATTGGTTGATGTCTACTAATGAATGGTAAGGGAACACCTGCAATGTGAGTATAACTTCTACTGTCGAAATTACAGATTTGAGTGTAAATACGAAAGGCTGTTTCTAGGTTAAAAAAATTAAATTTAATTAAACTCAAATTTATCACTAGTAAAAAGACTGAATGTTTTAAGCACTCAGATATGCGTCCACACATACACATACATACACATCCAATATAATACAGCCACAAATGCACACGACTTACAAATTCACAGATTGACTGCGTTCAGCAAGAAGCGCTTCACGGATGGCAGTTTTTCTTTCTTTTTACGCGTGACAGATTTATCATCTGAGCTCAGGTGGTGCCCCATCTGCTTGCATACATTTAAAATACAAAAATAAACACACACACCCACAAACTCACTGCTTACACAAGTAGACACATGCTCAAGAAATAAATTCAATCAAATGTCTGCCCTTCAAATTTAATTTCTGATCCCCCGGCTCCTTCTCTGCCTCCCTCTCTCTGACCACATCCCGACCTCTCCTCCTGTTCTCACACATCCTGTCACTTTCTTGTCCTGTGTGGCAACCAAACTCTCCGACAACCTCAAAGTCTCCTTCCAGTCTTTATTTCATCTTTCTCACTGTCCTGCATGACCATGTGCTAGGCCCCACATCTACCCTGCAATCCCAGTAACCATGCACCCTGCTGTGCAGAGTCCACCCTGTCCAATGCAGCAGATGGCTGAGCAACACATGCATACACACAAACAATCACGACAACAAATACTCACGTTCAGGCATAAAAAACGCACTCAGGCCTAAAAGAATACAGTTACATTCATATTTATCTGTACATCAAGTACAGTACATCCGAACACATAGTTTTCACATCTTACTTTATGGAACTGACGCACAAATACACTGATGAAACACTCAGCCCAGTTAGTCAGTCATATTAAGAACTTCAGCTTGAGAGAGGATCTAAACTTGATCTTGAAAACTTATTTCTCACTCACTCAGCCATCTGGGTATAATGCATCATAAATGCATTCATCCCGGCAGCATTCAGGCATTTATATAATTCTGTTGTACAAGGCCACGAGCTGCTGTGAATCAATACACATTTCAGTCTGCATAATGGGGCTGCAGGATGTATAAGATATGCACATACCAAACACTATAAAATGGGCCTGGGCAGAAAATGCTTCAAGAAACTGTTGAGAACAAAGAGAAACTACTGGATCGAGGATGAGTAATGGGATGATGCCGTACGCATATAATGCCATAAATGTGTATTCTCAAGAGGAAAATGATTCTTTATAAAATCCTCCAGCGTCCGCATCACAAGCAATTAAAGATGCAAAAATATTAACCCAATGCAATTCCCCCAACGTTTGTTTACTGTCAAATAAACACACTGGCTGGAGAACAGAGTTGGCTGCTAAACTGACCTCTCCATAAAGTGCCATTTGTTAGGCAATTATCTTTATTCTACCAAGCATAAAATAACTTGTGCTGAATGGTAAGGTGTGCTGGTGTGAAGCTCATAATACCATGCAGGCACTATAATTAGGCAGCTCTTTACAGGGGGAAAGAGTAGGGTCTTGGTCAGCCTGGGGGAAAATTATAATGGCCAAAAGCAATTCGCAGGCACCTTCCAATATCCATGAATGATTCTTTGATTTTAACGATTTTAACTTTAATTTTTGATTGTAACGATGCAAACAAAAAATGGTCTTCAATGGCTGGGACATCTGTGGCAGTCGGACAGGGAATGGTTGGGTGGTTGCTTAGAAAGCAAGGACAGACCTGACTGTGCCTAGCTGGTGTTAAAAAGTTGTAAGGAGATGTTTATTTACTGAGTTGGCTCCAAGAGCTTGGATTCAGTAGCCCACAAAACACTGGGAATCCGTTATGGTTGGCAACTTTCAACTTTCCATGTTACCCTCAATCAGGCTTGGCTCCAGTAGCCATTTTTTTGTTTGTGGAAAGAAAAACCAGTCATTTGGAAATATGACGTGTTACCCTCATATACATTTAAGTTTAAGTATTTAAGTACAGTAATTGTGTGGAAAACATTATGTGGCTCTAAATCATTGCTTTCCAGTTGTGGGCTAAAACAATGCAATGGAAAGTCAGGATCTCCTTGTGAAGACCTGACCTCTGTGTCACCTTGCTGTAGCAAGATATGAATAGTGGATGGTTGTTTATTGGTGCATAGATGCCAATGTGTTCTGGGTCAATTACACTGGTAGGCGGCAGATCATGTCGCTGCTCCCTTGTTCTAATGTCACCCAGGCCAAAGATGATGCAGTTTATCTCTGCTTATATGTGTGAGTGTGTGTTTACCAGCAGAAAGTCTTGGCCGGGTCCTTGGCGTCTGCATCTCTTGCCGTGCGTGGGGCAGCATGTGGTAACGCTTGGCTTCGTTGACCAGATCACGACATGCCTCCGACGATTTGATCAGCTCCTCGTTGTCCACCACGTTCAGTAAGTACGACGGGTGGATGAAGGGAAGACGCACCACTGCCAACAGCTCTGACAAATGCTGAGAAGACAGACAGAGAGGAGGGAAAGAAAAAGAGAATTATTAGATGTTGAGCGAGGCAATCATTGAGTATTTGCTTAACTTTCATAACAGAACAAAATAAAAAAGGAAAAGCAAACACTAATAAAATAATGTTTGCAGACATCTAAACTAATTAAGACTGAGAACTGCTAGGGATGATCAAACAGGTTTTATATGACGGACATTAAACAAATAACAGATAAAAGCACACTTGATTATAGTCAGCAAACACAGACACTAACATCTTTCCCAAAGAAAAAGCTGGATTAATGGCTAACCTCATTATAAATGTTTTTTTGCTTTATAAATAAATTTTTATATCTTAAAAGAAGAGAAGAAAAAGAAACTCATATAATATCTCCTACCATATTTGATAATAGCCTGGGCTGTTAGAGTGAGGAAACCGATTTGTAGCGAGACCATTAGATCAGTTACTGTCAATGTCAGGTCCTCAAAGCTTTAGTTCAACACCTTGTATGTGTCAGTTTTCTATTTCCATACTTGTGCAGGAAAAAATGCCCTGGCAAGGATAGAAAAATTAGAAAATATCCTCCGAAATTGTTTTTTTATGTATGCACCATGATAGGTGTGTTCACTCTCGTACTTTTCAAAACAACTAAAAACAACTCTAGAGATGTCCAATTCTGTCATTAAAAGTTATTCATCTTTAAATAAGAAACCAGAAATAACATTTGTCAGAAGTTTTCAGCAAGATCTGCTCACCATTCCACCTTAATATATGCATTTGGTTATGCCACAAGAGCTGAAATGAGGCAGCAGGATATATCTTACTGTTTCCACCTTCTGACTCAGATCTGTCTGCAAATGAAATCTTTCACCAGACAGCTAATGTTCTTCTGCAGCTAAATTAAGACCCAGATTTGGTTAATAATAACACATTCAGCCCAAGATACAATCTAAAGCGAGAAGCTACAGCACCACCAGCTTAAGTTTTTAACGTTAAACAAAAAAATAAAGACCGATTTTACACAATTACGGATTCAAACTGGCACCTTTTTCTTTAAGGGGTCATTTCGGGTGAGGAGCTTGTGCATAATGATTAGATGATTAGACAACGACCCAAATATTTGTTTGTTTGCTTGTTTTTTGCATCACTGGGTGTGCATACATTTACCATGTACATGTGCCTATAAAGTATAGGTGTTCCGACACAGAGGCAGGACAGACTGTTACCATGGCAACCTTGTCTATAGCTCTGCCTTGTGTGTGTTTTTTCCGCAGTGAGTTTGTCTAAGTGTGTGTGTGCTGGCTCCTCCATGGGAGTCTCATCTATGTCGACAGTAAAAGCTGTAAACAAGCGTGGACAGAGCAACAGAGAGCGACCGTTGACCGTTCGGCTCATGCGACATGACCAAGCCACGTGGGGAGAGCGACAAAACAACAGACTCAGAGAAACATCATTCAGGGGAGAACAAATAATAAGCTGACACTCTGCCTAAGCATCTCCTTCTCCCACCTGAGGCCTTTTACTCTGGCATGTTTCCCATTTGTTCTGTACCAATCCCCTGAGCGCATCGGACCAGAAACGAGGAAATAAGACAGCGGAAGATAACAGGAGAGGGACAAAGAGGAGGAGAGGAGAGAATGGGTTGAGCAGGAACGGACAGATCAACAGAGAGTAGAGGAGATAGTAGAAGGAAAAGACTAGCAGGACAGGAAAATAGAAAAGACAAGAGAAGCAAACTGAAGAGTCAACTGAAGAGGAAATGGGAGACAAGATGGGACTCTTCTGCGCCAGTCAGAGAAATCTGCTGATGACATTTCCTCTCCGCGAGTGAGCTCGGAGCGAAGCGCCATCCTGCTGATGGGAGTGTCTGATTCCCTCCTCCATGAATACACACAGTTTACCCAACAGTTTACCAAACAAACAGTTCAATACCCACATAAACACTGGTAGTTGCTCCCAGCAACTGAGTTCAAACACAGCAAGAAGGTAAAGTCAAAGCAAGCTACTTAGAATACAAAGATATTCTTAAGGGAAGAATCACTAGCTCAGGAGAAGCTACTACTTTCAATTAAAGTGCCCTCATAGTGGTAGATTTGCCCCAGTAATTACCGAGTCATGTCACACTCAAATGGAGGTGACTTAAGCTTCAGGCTAACTGCTCTGCTTTTATATTACAAGCTCCTTTTCTCCAGGTCTGCCACAACCTGACCTGCTTGGGTCTTATGACATGTTATTAATGCCAGCAATTGGATGAGGACAAACACATATCTGACAGTAAATCAATTTAGAAAAAAATCCCTTAAATCAGTACAAATGCAGGAATAAAGAACCCAATTTTGTTGTATTTAAAGTTAATTTTGGCTCATGATATCATACATGGACATCTGCAGGTTGTCTGAAATAGGTCTACAACCGGCCGTTCTGACCCTCAGAGAGCTAAATTAAAGCTCTATATAAATGTCTAGGGGTGCATGGTGAAATCTTGCAATTTTGAACAGCAAATGGACGAGTGAGAAGGCCCTGGGCATGAATTTTGTCTTTGGTCTCTGATATGAAGTTAGCATGTTGCATGGGTTTCATTCAAATATTGTGGTCTCCTCTACAGTCAACAAATATGCAGCTCAGGTGGGCTGGAGACTCTAAATTACCTAACTATGAATGTATCTCTGTGTATAACTATGCATTACACTCCCGACCTATCCGAAGAGTTTCCCTGCCTCTCATGCAGTGCATCCTGGGATAAATATCAGTGACCTTGAATAGGGATATACAAGTGTAGAAAATCGGTCTACCAGATGCTCTTCTAGAAACAAGCTGCTTTCAGAATTCAAAGAGTAGACAAACTCTGAGCACAACCAGTCATAAGGTCGAGAGGTCAAGGCATGATGGACATACCAAGCTGTTTTAGAGCTCCGTGCACGTGTTCTGACTAGCAGTATTGTTTTGGCACCCTGGAAAAACCACACCTACATCAGTGCTTGGTCACATACACATACACGCCGAGTTAAGTTTCCTTTACCTTTAGAAGACAAAATAAAGAAAAATAAAAGCATTCTACTCTACATTCTGCAAATCTTAGACCCACATTTGTTGTAACATGTCTTCACTTGCCAAACATCTTTAAAATGGCAGTAAAACTACCTCAAGGAGACAGCGTCTGGTCTCTGCAAGAAGATAAGAACTGCTACCACATAAATATCCACCCAAAACACACCCACACATATACACACAGATGTTTGCACATGTGAGTACAGAAAGAGACAGATGGATGGACTGCAGTAGTAAGGTCTGTAGCGTGATTGTATTGTATTATAATCATTTGTTGTTTGTGGTCATAGTCGTTGTAAATCTGGTTGGTGTGTTCAGTCCAAAAGGTGATTTGACTGTAAATCTTGTTGAAAAGATTAAGATGTAAAGTCACTGAGATTGACCTCTGATTAAATAAACAACCAAGGATTCAATCGTGAGATATCCCCTAAGTGTGTGTGTGTGTGTGTGTGTGGATGGAATTGTGTGGTGGAGAGTGGTGGGATAATGCCTGGCTGTTTTTCTCCTTCATCACTCTCCCTCTGTCCGTCTATTTCTGGTGGGGAAAAAAAAAAGAAAAAAAGAATTACTCCTCTTCTAGTTCTAACTAACTCACTGTCTCTCCCACTTCTTTTTCACTTTCTGTCTCTCCACCTCCTCTTCCTCCCACACGCGCATATATCGGCATGGAAATGAGGGAGAGTTGCTCACTTGCTGCTAATATACAAATCCAAAGTGTCAGAAAAAAGGGAGTCCTACTTCGTTCCAGCCATTGAAACTACTTAAGTAGGAATTATTGCAGATACTGTTTAATCAAGGTTCTTGTTTACCTTTTGAAACAAAGTGTTTTTAAAAGAAAGACAATAATGTTTTGCTTTCACCTTGATACTGGTATGTCTTCCCTAGACTTTTTTTTAAGGTTAAAGGATTGCATGAACTACTTTGTGCTTTCTTGACTTTTTTGTTTTTTGGAACTGCAGACTGCTCCGCCATATCTTGTGGTCACTGACTCACTCATGGACATTAAATGGACAGTTTGTTCCTAGCACCTTATCTAATCATTTTATGTAATTCTAGCTCAAATGTAGTTCAGCCAACCAGTAAGCAGTTGTAAAGCAGTCATACAGTATGTCCTACACAACAGTACAGGTGCACTGTGGGACTGGGCAGTTTCATGCCTCTGACTGTTTTTAATCACTCTCTTTAATAACCATGTTGTTTTAAATTGCTTGCCACTGAGTAAATACACTTAAATCATTAATGTGGGGGAGGATTAATTCGATATTTGCTTTTCACAGCTTTTAAATGCCACTATTTACCTTTGCCTCTATGCTACAAATCTGTTTATGGATTGTAGGTATGAAAAGGCAAAGACCCCATTCTTATGTAACAAGTGAGCCTGATAGCTGTGCTAGCAGCAAGGCTCTAGGAATGACAGTCTGTAAGTCAAGTGGTTAGTCCACCACTTTGGTCCAAGCTGAAATATCTCAACAACTATTATGTTACTATTATGATGTATAGCCATGAAAATTTGCATAGCTTTTCAGGGTCCCCAGAGGACAAATCCTACTGACTTTGGCAATCCCCTGACTTTTCATCTAGTAACATCAAGTCAAATTTTTACTTTGTCTAGTACTTTGGTTTATGCCTAAATACCTGCAAAACTAATGACATTCCCATCAGCCTCAGCTGTACTTTGTGTTTTGTGCTAATTAGTGAGTGTTAGCCTGCTAACATGCTAAACTAAGATGGTTGAACATGGTTAACATTATACCTGATAAACATCAGCAGGTCAGCATTGTCATTGTGAGCATGTCATCACGCCGAGGCTAGCCTTTAGCTCAAAGCACTGCTGTGCCTACTGTGAGTACAACCTCATGGAGTTGCTAGCACGTAGACCCTTCCCCTTTAAAACCTCTATAGGAAGTGCAGCTGACAATAGGAATCTGATGTTTTGAAAGGGTGAAGTAATAAGTAAGTCCTATGCTTTTGGGTTGAACTTTCATTAACAGAAGTATGTCCTTCTTGACAAATTATTAACAGGATTGCACTATGACAAAACTTTACTCAACTGCCTTTGTTGCGATGTTACGTTAATAATGTACAACCAGCTTTTAACGGTTTACCCTTTCATTCCCCCATCGTCTCCACCTGTCTCAACCTTCCTTTTTCTATCAAAACCCAAACCGCTAAAATTCTCTCACCCATTATGTGTACAGATGAAATCTCTTTTTCTGGCAGATATACTTTTGGGTTTACCTTCCAGGTGAACTGAGGCTACAATACTCAGTAAGGGAAATTCAATTACTCTATTCTAGTGCTTTGTGCATACCTGGAGAATTGATATTAAAGTGTTAGATTGTTATTTGTCTATATGTGTGCATGCATGTGACATGAACCAGGTAAATGAGAATACTCACAACACTTAGACCTGCCTGCACTCATCAGATAAGAGCATACATCTGACTCCATTTCTCCATCTCCAATGATCTCTCAAATGCACAGGCACACAGTGAATGTGAGTGCTATCCCTCCGGACGACTGATGTGATCTGTCATTTTCATCTTCTCGCCTACTCATCCAGCAATCCATGTATACTTTTAACATCTAATGGGTTCAAATGATAACAGTTACTGTGCCAACTGAGAGATAAAGAGCCTACTGTGCATTTAAAGAAAACATGGCACGATCTTCTCACATTCTTAATATAAGGAGTTCAGTTCAGTATTTAACACGAGAAACATATGGAAAGTATCCACAGGAGTCTGAGGACATATGGAGATGCTACTTTTAGCTGGTCTGCCCACACACATACTTTTTGTCCTCTTCCATTCTCCCTGGTCAAGGAGCATATGCTTATCCACTTGTATTCTGATATGCAGCCTGGATAACACCTTGTGACTTCACCTCCGTAATGATTTCTATCTTGCACACTGACCCAGTACACAAACACATCAACTCAACAAAAAACTCACTTTTTTCTTATTCTCTCTCTCTCTCTCTCTCTCTCACACACACACACACACACACACACACACACACACACACACACACACACACACACACACACACACACACACACACACACAGACAAATTCAGGCAGGTGGATCAAGGATGAGAATGGGTTGAGCCTGCTGAAAGGCAGGGATAATGTGTCCAACAGGGAGCCACTCATATCTGTCAGAGGCAGCAGAGAAACAGCCAGGAGGCCACCATCCGCCAACAAAGATGACAAATGTCCACTGAGCATTTCCCATTCCACTACAGTCAGCGAGGACTACCGTTTCTTACTGTGTGTGTGTGTGAGTGTGTGTAGGTGTATGTGTGTGTGTGTCGGCAACATGAAATGAATGACACATGAACGGTCATATCTATTTACTTTGCTCTGAGCAGATGGGAGTATGTGTCTGCTTTAGTGTGAAAAATGGACAACCCGCTGCTTATAACGCAGCCCTGAATGACAAAAATATAAAAGCAAAAATATTTAAAAAAAAAACACAAACACACATACTCACTCACTGACTCACAAGTGTGTGTTCAATAGAGCGTGTGCCCATGTTTAGCTTCACAGCGCTAACAAACCCACTCAGCTGAAATGACCACAGCTCAGTGTCCTTTTGAGTGTGTGCAGGTTTCTGTGTGAAAACACGTGCATGTGCTTTTTCCAATGGTAACACATTATGGGTGAGTAAAATATGCTCTTGCATGGCCCCTGATTTGGGTTCAAGAGATGCTTTGCTGAGCGTGTTTGTGTGTTTTCACGAGCACGTGACTATGTGTGCATATAAGCCAGAAGGATAGATGGGGGATGGAGAAAGATGTAGTGGATGACAGACACTGACTGCTGCCCTGAGCAACTACAGACAGGTGTTCTCCACTGAGACCTATTTCAGCATGATTTCATTCAAGGAACAAAAAAAAACAAAACATCTTTTGCTCATTTAATTAAAAGATATTAGTACTAAAAGCTGCTTGTTGTATATTAATTTTCTGACTAGTTTCTCAACTCACTGAATTGTCTTTAACATAAAGT
Organism: Xiphias gladius; assembly: GCF_016859285.1. Classification (NCBI taxonomy): domain Eukaryota; kingdom Metazoa; phylum Chordata; class Actinopteri; order Istiophoriformes; family Xiphiidae; genus Xiphias; species Xiphias gladius. Next base: position 17,831,392 of record NC_053403.1, on the reverse strand, counting down.
GGTATTTAGTAACGTTCAATGACATAATGAGGTGCAATTTTATTATTCCTCATGAATCTTGGGAGAACGGAGAAGATTGCGTCCTTTGAACAGATAGTGTAATTTGTTTGCATCGTATCGCTCATGCAACTCTTTTGTGTTTATAAGAGAGCCCAGCGGAAATGAGACGCCTTTGACTTGCTCTGGATATGCAGCCGCATTGGTTGAATAGCTGCGGTTCAACTGGCTGCACACATCAGGACTGAGCACACTCCGGGACAACAAAGGACACAGATGAGAATGGAGGTCCGGAGTTCACTGGCTTGCATCAGATCCCGTCCACTCACTAATACACAAGTTGTACATGCGCTGATATACAAGTGATTGCCAGACTTGTGTGAAAGTTTGAGTACAGGACTGAAATACGAACAGTGACATCCATTTGATGTAAATCCCAATATGTGTGTAAGTGTGTGTGTGTGTGTGTGTGTGTGTGTGCTCGTGCAGGAATGGGTGAATGTGAGTTGGAGAGAAAAAGACAAAGAGGAAGGGAGACAGAAAAAAGCAAAGATTGCTCGTTGCTTCAATCTCCATTGCCTGGCTACGTCTCCTCAAGAGTGCATATATGTCACAGATTATGCTGGGGGTGGCCTGCGTCACGTTCATTTCAGCTCACTCTACATCAGTTTCCTTTTCAAGGATGATTGTTGTGACATAAAGCTCCATCTCAAAAACACTGTTAACCTTTTCTTTAGGGGTATACAATAATGAAAAGTTTCTGTTTTGAACTTGGACTTATAAAGAGAATCACTAAATTAAAAGTGATGCTTGTGGTATTTGCAGGTTTGAAGGTAAATGAATTGTAAAACAGTGAGGGAAACTCAGTTTATATCCCTTCACAGCCTCAAAGCATTTTTGTCCTTTGATAATTTTACTTTCCAGCTACATAATGATAGCATCCATTGTTCTGGGAAAATGATTTTTTTCTTCTTAACAAGTGCTAGAGGAAAAAAAAGAATTACGTCAACACATTACCAGACTCGATTGTATAGAATCCCCAAAATAATAACTAGAAACAGTTAAAGTATTTGAAGTAATACCTTTAACTATATTAATTTGGCTTGAGAACTGCAAATGTCAGGGTAGGCCATTGTTATTTCTGATGAGTGGACAGCGGGTCCTTGCTAATGGCAGGGCTGGCCTTTTTTATCATGAAAAAACACCATTAACTCTCCTTTTTAGCTGTTACATTAGTTGGCCACTTTCCAAAGAGCCAATTAATCACCCTCTTTTGTCAGGTTGAGTCACCTGGCAAGATAGGATCCTTTATGAAATATGTTGAGGTGAGGCGTAATGGAGGTCCTATTCAGGGATTTGGCAGAGACTGGCCTATTATAATTGGAGCCATGTGTCTGTGGTTGTCCCACAAAAGACTGCTGGGTGAAAGGAAGGACAGGTCTCTCTCTCTTACCACCTTCAGAGAGAAAACGTGATGCAGGATACTGTTTTTCCAGCCTCTTGTTTATGTAACTTATGCAACCACTGTCTTGCAGACTAAAAGAAGAGGCAGATTTAGTTCTCAGATGTGTTTTTTTAATCAGTGCAGGACGAATGTCCATGTTTAGAGATATGTGTAAATTAATATATGCATAATTTATTTTACGGCTGCAACAAATTACATTTCATTATTGAATCATGCGTTAATCTGTCCATTCTTCTTTGATTAATGATTAGTATATAAAATGACAGAAAACCTCACCAATAACCTCACCATTGCCCATTTTCTCTTATGTATAGAAACAGAAATATACAGATGCTTGCATGGTGGCCCACCTTCAATGATATCCAAAGAAAACTAACAGCTCTTTTCTTTCATTCAGTGGCTTTGTGCTTCATAGCAAACCATTATTAACACTCAAATGCTCTTCCTGTCTCTAAGAGATGTCTGGGTCCCGTTTCCTGGTGCCATCAGATGTTAGTGACAGCATAGTGGATAGAGAAAATAGCATATTATTTACCCAGCGCCTTCAATATGCCACTTTTCCACTCTATAGCCTGCAGTTTACAACCCACAGCACAAGCAGAGACACACAAGCGTACAAAGACACACAAAACATGCACACTCAGATGAATGCAAACGCACACAAACTTAGCTCAAGGTTTTAAAGCTTTTCCTCCTTCTTGCCTGAGTTTTTCAGCAGTGCTATGACATTCTGTCCTAACATGTCATTAAGAAGTTTCACAGGTTCTAGGGGAGAGATTTCCGCTGCCCTCTGCCTCCAAATGGGCAGATGGGACGGATTCGGGGGAGGCTGGGAATGATTAGCTGGTTCTGGGCCATGCATGTAAACTCAGCCTTCAGGGTCGCATAACCTTCTCTTGTGGCATGACGGAAGCAGTGTATTCTTTCTCTGCTCTCCTCCTCTCCTGTCTTTGCTAGTTGTTTTTTGGGTCACACATGCGCAGGAGATTTGTACTTGACCAAGAGTTCATCTCAGCTCCCTGGATGTCATGGCTCTGCGCAGAGGCACAAACCGTTATATATCAGATTAGAACACAGGAGCTCTTTTTCCATTCCACGTTCTTCATTTCTCATCGTCTTTTTCTCTTTTTCAACCACTACTCGACGATTTCTGTATTTCTGTCTCACTCTGCTTCTTTCTCTCGCATCAATTCTCTTCCCACCCCTCCTTGTTTTCTCCCTCTCTCTGCGGAGACGGGTGACCCGGGTGTGTCTTCTCAGGAACCAGTGAGGTGGGGTGTTCAGACAACCGGGAAAATGTTCCATTTCTTTTTTCTTCTACTTCATCTAATTAAGTCACCTCTTCACCTCTCCATTAGAGTGTGAGATTGCAGGAGTCCACTGAACTGAGCTGGCCAGAGGTTTTCGAAGCAGATGACATGGATTGTATGCTCTCCTAAAAACCAGTGCATCAGCCTTCTTGTGGCTCTTGGTGAATTTGCAGGACCACTGAGTCAAATTTTCCCATCAGTCACCAAACAAATTATGATTTTAGTGGAATTATCAATAGGAGAGTTTGATACCCATGTCGAAAAAACTTCTTCCATACCATTTCATTCTTATTTTTTGAATCTATGTGAATAAGTCCTCTTTCTTATTTCTGACAAGCATTAGCATCTGCTCTCAAGAGTTTGTCCTTGTCCTTGCTTTGTGTGGCACTTAATACTCTGGCCTGATAGATTTCACCATAATCTTAGAGTGCCACATATCAAAGGATAAATGCTAAATGTTTAATCCAAAATGTGAAAAATTAAAATATTGACCAATGTGCCTGATAAAAGTAGGTGTCAATAAAGTAATATTGATTGCAGAGGTTGGTTCTGAATCTGATTCAGCTGATATAAGGCTGTTCCCCCACTTGCTGGTTGATGACAAGACATTACTCTGAGTGAATGACTCGTGCAATGATGGACCGGTGTAATTCATCTGATAATAATCTCTCCTCCATTTTTAAACAGCTATAAAATACTTAAAAATAATCTGCTTTAAATTCATGGTTTTTGTGACTGAATCCATAAAAATCTCATGACCTGTGGTTTTTAGTCTCTGGATGGATAACCGTCTACAGTGTACTCTAATTACCTTTTCATGAATGTTGGCTGGAGTTGATGATCTGACCTTGAGGCTTATTGATTCCATGGTTTGTTAAAATTTGACCTGCTGTACCTCACTGTCAATACCTATCTAGGCAAAATAACCTTTGATTGTGATTAACAATGTCTAGCAATAATTCAAACACATGTTAGGTGTATGGTAAAAGGACTGTGGCTGACTTTGTTTTTTTTTTTGGTTTTTTCATGCAGTACAGTGTCTTACAAACAAATGAAGTGTAACTAAGAATAGCGCACATTCTAAGAGCAAAGCACTCCTGGTATTATGAACAACTGCTGTGTTAGGCTGCTTCTGTAGCACAAAGTTGATGAACACTACCAAAAGAAAATGTAGGAGTCACTTGTCTGGTTTTTCATGCTGTGTAGCTCTCAGAGCAGACAGGGAGGGTCGATACAACAACTACACCAATCCAGCTCTGCGGACATACACTATCAGTACTGTCAATGATAAAGAGGGCTTTATCTCGCTTTTTTGTCTCATGATACACACATGGTGTGTACTCATTCTGGTAAAGTAAACTGTAGCGTCAGAGTAGAGCAGACACACACTTCACAAACACACTCATCGGCCCTCTTATTTTTATTACCTGCACTCTGGAGTTAGGTTCTTGTTTGATCCACTTGATGACCGTCTCATAGACCAACTCCTCAGCCTTTGTGTTTAGACTGTCGTTGGACAGATAGGCCACCAGGTCCTCCTTGGAAACACTCAGAATCTCCTCCTGCCCTGCCACCTGAAGGGATACGGTGGACAAAATCATCAGCAATTTAAACTGTGGTGTCTGACTTGTTGCATTGCTAATCTGATTTCTGATATTTCCTTGTTTCCCTCCTGATGTGATTTTCTTTCATGAACAGGAGTCCATTTTGTCTATGAAAAGTTGATTACTGTCAGTCAAATCTTTATTTGCTGCTTCAATTTGAGAGATTATAGGATTTAAAGGAATAGTTTGATATGTATTAGAGTTTGGTACATATGAAGCTAGAGCAATATCTAATATATCTCTTTTGTTTATTTGTACACAAACAGAGATGTAACAAAGGCAAAGAGAATTATGTGTTGCAACTATAGGTTCGTCTGAAATCACTCTAGGTCACTAATTAACCACTCCCTGTCTAAGAGGCACTCAGTACTCTATAGAGTGAGAAGTAAATTCAGATTTTGGACACTTAGGAATCCTTATGCATAATCATTAACAGGCAATAGAGTTGTAGAAAGGTAATTTTTTTATATCTTTAAAGTATGAAGCATTGAATTGTATTGAACAGAAAGAAGTGTACAGTCCATGGATGCTACTTTTTTTTTTGTTCAACTACATACAGTGCAAACATTTCACACTCAGACTCAAATAAAATGGTGGAGAGGCAAATATAGTGCACTATCTAGTAAATAGGGACTGATCTCTTGGCAACCAGTGGCTGGGGGCAGTGATTTCCCTGAGTATCCGATAGTTGCCTGGCAACCTCACATTGAAGACAAGACTCTGGCAAGTCCTTGCTCAGCTAAAAAAATACAACAAATGGGATATAACTTGTTGATTAGTCAGCTTTAGAGCTGCTGGTAGGTGTACTTCCCACTGCTTCCAGTCTCTAGGCTAAGTTAAAATAACCATGTCTTGGTTGTAGCTTCATACTTCACGAACAGGTGTTAGGGTGGTATATATTTCTTGTCTTAGGCTCAGCAAGAAAGCGTATTTGCCAAAAAGCAGAGCTTTGCATTTAACAGTTAATAAATGGTTCTTTACGAATAGCTGTATCCAGCGTCACAGTTGAAGGTTAACTAGAAAGATTATCTGTCTATTTTTTTCTTGGACGGCTAATGAAAAAACTGCTGTGACAAGGTGAAAGGTGAGTTCAGACAAGCGTACTTTCAGATCCAAGAGTGTAGCAGTGTCTATATTTTTACGTTAGCCTATCTAACAGTTGCATGGTAACATTGTGTTCATACAGTAAATTACATCCTATGTGGTGAAAGCCTTAAGCCTAGTGAAGCATTTTAATGTTTAACAAATAGGTCCATATATTTGCTAGCTTGAACTAAAAATGCATACAATTGAATGGACTTCATGTTTGTTATATATGTAAAACTAATCTTAATCTAGTCACAACAGATTTTAGATTAATTTAGTGGAGTAGAAAGTACAATATTCCCCTCTGCAGTGTGCAGTATAGAGTCTCACAAAATGGTGCTCTGGCACATGGTGATGATTTCAGATTTCATTACTGTTTTCTTAATAGTTTTATTTACTTTTATTTTCTCTGAAAAGTCTCTGTGTAACTTTGTTCCGCAGTAATCAATGAAATCAGAAAGATGATGAATCTCTACCAACCTCAGGGAAGTTCTGCAGTGCAAAAGCTTTGGCCATGTTGTGGAGCTCCGTGCAACTCATGGCTTCAGCCATAGCCAGCACTCCCAGACAGTTAGCTGCAGTCAGTTGCTTCTCTGGAGTCAATAAACAAGGTCAGAAAGACAGGGAGACAAACAGAAAGACGGACAGAGGCGACAGAGAAAGAAAAACAAGAATGAAACAGAGACACAGGCAGATTGTTTAAGACAGGTAAAAAACATCATTCAGTTTTGTGGTTCATCCATAAAAAGATCACAGATGTAGAAAGCTACAGAGACAGAAAAAGCTGCGGCAGGTAGCACAGACCTATAGCCGATTACAGTGTGTATCTGCCTGAGACAAAGGGGGAACAAGAATAATAACTCAAAAAAGCTCCGGGGACAAACAACGAGGGGAATCGATTGCTCATAGCCTGGGCTGGAGGTGGTGAATGGCAGGGAGTGGGATTTTGGATTAGCTAGGCCACTTTAAAGAAGTCCTGTCAGATCTCGGGGTCTACTACACACACACACACACACACACACACACACACACACACACACACACACACACACACGGTAGTTTAATAGAAAATATAAAACATTCATAGAAAATATGAAACTACCCGAATGGCCAGGCCATCGGGGAGAAGGCTTACTGTCTAACGTCTGTTATCTCTTGTAAGGGTGCAGCATTTAAGGCTGTTTGTCTGTTATTTTATTTTTTTTAAACGCACATTGCAACAAGAGAGGAAAATGTGCTGGTAATGTAGTTCACACCCACAGGCAAGGAAATGCATGGATCAACTGGGTCAGTGGCCACTGGAAGAGGCCTGATTAAACAATAGCCATCAAAGGGAAGCACTGCCAGGCCTTTTATGACTGAAGACAGAGTCTGAGAGTCTTTCCTAAACAAATAGCAGCCGATAAAGGTCACCTAGCATCTGCTAAATCATAACTAAACAAAAGTCAAACCAGAGACTAAATAAAAGCTGGCTTCATGCTGCATCAGAGTGGGGGTTAGGGGCTAAACAAAAGGCTGTCCGAAAATGTCCTTCTGTTATGCTATTTGAGCAGATGAAGAGTTATCACACTGTGCATGCTTGCATACTCAGAGCATTATGTTGCATAATCCTTTCATCAGATACTTCAGTGCAAGACAGCCAGGTTTGCAATTTAATTTGGTGGATAGAAATGTGCTGAATTCACTAAGATCTACCTAGATGCAGGGCGTGCAAAATGTGTTGGGTTGAGGCAGTAAAAATACGTGAAATGCCTCCAATTGTGGCCAATATCTTGATAACTTTCAATCTTCTTCTAATAAAAAAGTCATGATTTCTCACAGAGTAGCAGGCACATAATAAATGACAGTTTTTATTTCCTTGAATCTGAAGTTTTGTGAATAAAAGTCAAAGTGGTATAAATAGGTCATGGAGATGTTTGCCATTTCTCCTCAGTGTATTTGTTACAAACTTCAATAATGTCTGACAGAGTATCAATTTCTCTCTGCTCAAGGACATACACTTGGTGGCTGTATTTCTCCCCTTCTAATGTGCTGAAATGTCATGAATCTTGTCGAGGAAGAATGGATTAATGTCTGACTGGCAATGAAGTCTACAAATGGCTTCCCTTTTTTTACCCTTTTTTTTTGTTTTGTTTTTGGATCCCAAATGAGTATAACAAATCAATAACGTGGGATGCTGGTTCTCTTTTACTTTTCTTTTCACTCCTTTCTTGTCACTGACCTTTTTGCTAACATTCACTTCCCTTGTGTTACCGATACCCAATTTATTAAATTGAATGCAAAACCTGACATTTGCAGCTTTTTGGTTGCCTGACCCACTAAAATCCGGAACATGCCATTTGCTTTTCATGTGACCTATTGGGCTCCGGAAAGCCCCTCCCCTCCTTTGCTCCATTTTCCATACCTTGTCTAAGTATCAAGGCAGAGTATCAATCTGTTTTGCTATTTTTCGATTCCATCACAGTTCAGGCCAGAGGATTTGACATTTAAGTGACAATTGTTCCCTGACCTTTTTATAAATCTGCCCCCGTGCCACTGGGATGGGTTTAGAGGCACTGTGCCCAACATAGGGCGTTAGCAGTCAGAATTCTCACATGGCTGCTAGCTTTGGAAACATGATAAAAAGGAGAGTGATGTGCCAGAGTCAGGGAGGAAATCTAGGTTCTGCACAAGATATTTTGTAAGGCTGTGCATAGTGATGAAGAATGACAGTGTATGAAAATACACAAGGCTGTAGATACCACATTCGCATAGGAATATCTGATGTAATAAGCATGCAGATTTACTGATATAATGCACAGACACACACACACACACTCTGCTTTTTTTCTGAGCTGTTCCTACCTAAGAAGGAGACACAGACTTTACAGAAGGTGTTGAACTGGAACTTGTTGGCAGCCTCGAGCAGCGTCTTGGCGTTGGCTGAGTCGATGAGCAGCGATCCTGTGTAGACAAACTCGAGCAGAAGCTCTAACACGTCAGCGCTGATGTTGCTCATGTTCAGCTCCAGCATCTCCCTGCTCCTTGTCTCCCCCGATGACCTGATCAACCAATCATGGCACAGACAGGGGAGTTAGAGGAATTATGAGAGGAAAAGCGAGGAAACAAAAACAAAAAGAGGATAGGGACACAGATAAGTGTATGCTACAAACAACACCTATAACACACCTGGGCCAGTAAGAGAGTGGGGAGAAAATAACAGAATCATTACACAATAAGATAACAACATAAAGTGAAGAGGGACAAAAACAGAACTTTGGATGGTTTCTACTTTTCTATAGGACTAGCAGATTTGCAATTATAGTGCTGCATCTGAAACAAAACGTCCCTTCAGAACAAAGATTAGGCAAACAAAAGTTATTGCTGTGTTTCAACAACCATGCTTATCACGTTTGTTTTCATGTATGCATAGTTTTAGAGGTGAACATGCATACATGGCCGAGTGCATATGGACTATCAGACAGAAGACAGAAAACAGACAGAAAGAAAGTGAAAGAGAGTGTTCATATGCTGACATACTGAATGATATAATGTAAAGTATGCTGGTTAAAGCATGTTGTACTAGAGAGGTTTTGCTGTTTGTGATCCTACACAGCTGCCGTGTGCATGTTTGGTATCAAAGCAGCCTATCCCCTCCTACTGGCATGGTGTAAGAGATGCCAGGGAGTGCTTGGATGAGCAAATTAAATAGAATATGATATCCCTTCGTAATGCAGAACATGAGATGTGGAGGGAGTGGACGGCTGATTTCAGAATTGGGCCACGTTGTCACTTCACCAGGATCAAATGGCCAAGATTAGTTCACATGCAGGAGCCCCCCGGGGAGATATGAGAGCGTTAAATAACACCTAGCCACCCATGTTTAATGTCCCATGTGAAACAATAATCCACTCAAGGGCAAAGTAAATGGAATCAAAACCCCACAGAATGCATGCGCCCACTACAGTGTCTCTCTCCCCAAGGCTATGGACATCAACAATATGAAAAGTACCCTACATTAAGATGGATGGAGGCTGTTAGCTTCTGTCAGTCATGGTAGCACAATGATAATGCTCTGTCTGTTTCTCTGTCTGTGTGTGTGTTCGTGTGTGTCTCTGTTCCTTTTCTGTTGGAGCCAGTTTGTTGGATTAGAAATCATGACAAACAGTCAGCATTTAGTGAGACACAGACAGCAAAACAAACAAGATGAGACAGGTAGACGAAATGGTTAGAGTGAAGATGAGAGAGGAAAGGTTGGGGAGGGAGTGGATGAGGAGGAAGCAAAAGGGAGGGAGGCAGGGAGAGATGGTTCTTCCACAGGGAGCCAGCAGCCATCCTTCTCAGGGAGGGGTTGGGTTGTTCCATGACTGTGCCTTGGTCTTTTAAATAAGAGATATCCCCACCCACCCCCGAAAAAAAAATCCACCATCACACCTAAACAGAGCCTTTGTTCCTGCTGCAATAATCATCAGTAGCCTGTAGTGTATGAACTGAGACATTAGTTGTCATTTAAAGCGCACTCAGGAGGTAAGAGGGGAGAAGGACATCCAAAAATAAAATAAAAGACAATGGCATTTGTCTCTGGCTGGAAAAACCAAGGTAGTTACTCTTTTTCCTCCTGCAAAGCAAAAAGCCACATAGTGTTATTGCCCTTTTTCCGCACAAAGCCCTGCAGTGGGGGCAGGCAGTAAGACAGAAAGAAGGGAAAGGGAGTTTCCTTCAGGGTTAAAGTGATGGAGGGAGGTGAGGAAGAAAAGAGGGGGGGGGGGAGAGCTAAAAATAAAATAACAGCATGCTCATTAACCTGGTCAATTAGTGCAATAGGAAGCTGCTCGAGTGGCAGTTTGTTTTGTCTGTGCACTTATGTTATGGAAATGACTTTTCTGGAGCTTCTAAAAGAGGTGGATATTTATGCTGCATCTGATTGCAGACTTGAATTTAAAGAGTGAATGACGGAGGCAGGGAGGACAAGAGACAGAAGAGGAGAGATAGGGCAGGGGGAGAAAAAGATGGGCATACTCAGGCAAAGAAATTTGTTTGTGAAAAATGCACCACTTACGCGAGAGGAAGTCTTAAAATCAGCAGAGACTGTCAAAATGGTGGTGAGCAGTGGTGGAGAGGACTGAGGGGAGCAGCTATACAAGCACGCACGCACGCACGCACACTTCCTAATATATCTTTCAACCTAAAAAGAGCCCATTTACAGGGAATATATTTAGCTTTTTCTTACAAGACCATTTACTCTGTGGAACTACATTTACTACCAAGACATGTTAAGATAGAAGCTTATCTAGATGCAAAGCCTACACTGTCTTAGCTGAAAATGGCTTGCATTTACATCTTCTGTCACAACATAAATCAGGAATTATACATAAAAATAAACACACATAACGTGGTAGCTTTTTCAGTTTTGAGATTTAACTTTTGCTTATGTTTGCATTCCAGTACTGAGGCCATGGTACTCCATCCTTAACATCAGGTATGATACGGGAGACTTCAAGGCT
>NC_053403.1:17777947-17815447 GCF_016859285.1 Xiphias gladius | reverse complement strand
TGTAAATCTACACTGCAGCACTAGAACTTCAATGAAGGAAAGCTGAATGAGATTTAAAACTGCTAAAAGAGATGTGGGCTGAAAACAGAGACACTGTCAATGCATTATTCATATTGAAATAAAATTCACTGGTTTCTCACTAGTGCCATAGTCGGCATAGAGTTGACCTTCAAACGTCGCTCAATGAGAAAACAACCTCTTATCCCCAAATCCCAACACTCGCGTCTCTCTCTCTTAGAAAAATACCCCACCCACCCTTCCTATCTGGAAAGAAAAAAAAAAAATACAGGGACAAAGCACAATCTGAGAAAACATGCTGAGAGCAAACCAATGTGCTGTTGAAGGCCACAGTACACAGTGAGTTGTATAATGTGGTGTAGTAACACAATGTTGGACCTGGCCTTATTGTAGCATTGGGTCGGAGGCGCTTGTTTCTCTGCGTCTTAATGAGGCACCATGTGGGGATGCTGAGAGTGAAAATCAGCAGGAGAGCAACTTATTCTACAGCCTTGGGAAGAATAACCAGAACTGCAGCTTTGTTAATCTCCTATCAAGAATGCCTCTAAAAGCAAACACTAAGAGATTTAAACAGTAAGCTACAGACACGATAATGTGGAACATTATGATTATAGAGGGAGCCAGCTTTCATTCTGTCTTCTTAGTTTTAACAGAGCATTTCATAGAGTCTGCAGGCTGAGAGGCATAGTAAACACTTATTTGGCACAAAGCGTAGCCTGTGTTGTATAAAGGCACATATTCCATGCTGAGGAAAGATAAACAGTAGCCACAGTACTGTATGAGATATAAAGTATGATGATATAGATAAGATAGGAGGCAAATCTTCCCTTGATCAGCAGAAAGGGCTACTTCTCCTGAGGCTAATGTAGACACTACCTCAGCGTAAACATGGCAATCTGAACAGCGGCTATGCTGAGTCATCTTTGTCAGTAATGTCATGTGTAACAAGAAAGATGTGAATGTGTGTATTGATGGATATGTGCTTTACACAGCCGTCTAGCCATTAAATGTGGGAAACTGATCAGACTTGTAATGGTGACATCCAAGCTGAAATAAAGGACTTTTTCGTTATCATCCTGAAAGAGGTCTGTGTTCACGCCAGACTCATAGCGGGGATTTAATTAACCTGGAATGACACTCGCCCCTCTATTTGGCTGAAATATCCACTCATTTAGCTCCTTCCATTCTCCTGACTGACACTGGGAGCTCAGCTCTGAATTAATTCAGTAGCTGAAATTATACAGTATAAAGACACATGACAAATAAGGCGCAATTCAGAAGCGTGCTTTCGTAAAAGCCTCTTCTCTGAGCAGCACATCCTTCAGAGTTATCGCATCAAGAAACTAATGGCCAGAAAGAATGACCTGGTTATTATTATTTAAATAAAAACAGATGCAATTTTTGACAATATGTCTGCTGTACTTTGACCAGATGCACAGCAGCATGGTTAAAGTGAGCCATACACATGTACACGCAAAGACAAAGCTGGCATTAGCCTTGTCTTTCATCCATCTCTCTCCACTTTCCACATTCCACTCGACTGCGGCTTGTCAGTTGGCCAGCTATCTGATTACTGTGTGGGCATGTACTGTGAATACTGAATACACAGTAGTTTTGAGTTTGCATTAGTGAATCTCCTGCGACCGATATGGCTCTCACCTCCAATCAGCCACACCGCATACCATCCATTTGACCCAACAATAGAGAAAGTGAGAGCAGAGACAAAGAACTCCACTTGTAAGCAAACAATGGCCACCTCCCTTGGAGCCATGCAGACACACCCGAAAGCCTGATGGAAAAGCTAATTAATGCTTCTTGAGGGTGGATTGTTGAGCACCCCAAAACAACTCATCACCAGCGAGGACCATGAAACTGCACATGGCATCCCCATTCTCGGGTTTGGCTTGGTGTGTGGTGAAGCACAGCCATGTTCAATCAGACCACAGAAGCTTTGAAACACCAGACATCTCAATACTCTTAGAGGAAAAATCTCTTGAAGACTGTCAAGTTCTGCAACGGAGAGCCGCACCAGACGGATAAAACAGTAGTAAGGTTTGTTTTTGGGAAGTACACAGATATTCTCATAGGGGTATAATGTGCGATACATTGAAGTATATCATCGACTGCAAACACTGATGACATGCGCTAGCGTAGTTTCCTGCCCCTAAAGCGTTCACAATAATAATGACACCCTGTGCTAGCTCTTCATGATTGGTTGACACACTGCATAGGGGGTATGAACACTGTGCCAACTCTGCTGCTCAGCCTAGTAACTCTACTGCCAAACATCTGAGCACTGTGGCCAATGGGGTCCTCGGGTGCGATTTCCAGTAACCCATCAGTGTGCACTACTATGAGGTGTGGTTAGTCACATACTGAGCTTTGATTGGCTGCTGTAAAAGGGCGACTCAGCGTGCTATTGGTTGCTGAACATGGAGCCATTTTAAGGTTCTACATGTATTTTACATGTGCTTCTATGGACCCACCATTTTGTGTTTACACAACAATTGAAAATTTTAGATACATCATCATAAGCTAATAGTATTTTCTGTATATTTAGAGTAACTTGCCAACTCGCCTGTGTTGTTGTGTACAATAGGCTAAGAAGTAAAGGGCAAAAATTTTAAATGTCTGTATTACAGCAAAAGGCATTGGTGCAAATGTGATGTTTTCTATATTTTTGTGAAGATGAACTGTCATAGAATTTTTTTATTTTTCCCTTGCTGAGAAAATGTCTAAAATACCCTCTTAAATATAAAATTCAGCTCACAACCATTAATATAAATTTCTGCCAACACACTTTATTGAGTTGTCTGATATTTTGTTCTTAAACATATAACTCTGTATCCCCAAAAGGCATCTGCTTCAAAATGTTTAGATTTTAATGGCATTATTTTTGATAAATAAGAGAGAAAGCAATACACCGACAAAGTCAAAATGAGGAGGAATTAAACAATTTTAAACATTTTTTCAAATTATTTGCTTTTACAGTTTTTTCTGAGCAAGTAGAAGATACAATAGAGAAGCTTTTTACTCAGGACAGGTGAGATATGATGCCTTGTGAACAACAGCATATACAATACACAAAGCAAAAAGAGATTTTTGACAATTTTTTAATCCATTTAAGAACTATTTCTCTTATCAACCATGTTTCCCTCTATCTTTTCTGCTAAATCTTGTTTCTAAAGCACACGTAAAATTATAATTGTCCACATATCTCTATCCAATTGAATGACATTCTGTGTTTTGCAGCAGAAAGGACACTGATGTGTTCACTTTGACCTTTCTGTTCTCTTTTAAACTTTCAGCAATCAATTCCCACCAACACTCACAGCTTAATTACCTATAACAAACCATGCTAGCTGATCAATAATCACTGTACAACTCTGCCATAATTGGGGTTTCTTTAGCTTGGAGAAGACTGCAGTACCCCAGTGCATTTTTTAACAAACAATTGCACAATTTAAATCAAATCATATATGAAAATGAAATGAAATCACTAATTACTTAATTATCTTTAAATCAATTGAAAGTTTTTAAAACTGTTCTGTTATTAATATTTTCTGACAATATTTTGCTAATGAGCAAGAGAAAATCCTGAAAAATACTGTTAAAATTAATAAAAATTAATAAAATTAGATATCACAATTTTTGGTTGATTTTGGTTTTCTCAGCTGATTACTTTTCAGTAATACACACCGTGTTTGCACTTAATTCAAAAGTATTATATTTTTGATAACCCAATCACATTGAATGTTAGAGAGAAATTTGTATTTCATGGTAAGTAATGCAAACCATCATCAAAATTATTATTGAAATTTATTTTGAAATTTTCAAATGAATCAATGAATCAAGTCTTAAATCAATTTCCTACAGGTTAAGCTGACATTTCATCATATAAATTTACTGTTTACATAGTACTCATTACTATGATTACTTTCAATTAAATTAGATAAAGTTTTTCCAGATAAAATTAAAGCAGATTTCATGACAAAAGGAGTCTTGCTTTTTCTCCTTTTTCAAGGAGAAGACGCAGCACTGTTGCAGGACTGAAGCTGATTGGACTGAGGCAGTTTGATCAAAATGGGCTTCCTCGTACAAAAGCCTTTTGATAAGTAGGGATGTTTGAGAAATTTAATTTCAAAGAGCAACTTACAAAAGAATAAGCAGAGTGGGCCAAGAGCATGGTTCATAATAAATGCACACAAAAGAACTCTTTCCAAGCAAAAAGCTTTCACAGTGTTGGGCTCCCAAAAAGCATCTTTCCCCTGCAGATAACATTAGGCCTGAAACCCTACAGTAAAACACTGTTTGATAATGTCAGGAGGATTTATGAGGGGTATTCCCACGTGAAGTGCTGCAGTAATAATAAAACGATATTAAAATGAATAAATTATCTCATATTAATTATGGGTAACTTTTTTTTTTCCAGAATCCATAATATTATGGTGTAGATCTGAGCAGTTTCAGATGGACATCTGGAAAAAGCGTCCTATCTGTGCATGGTGACTTTGGTAAGAAAAACACTTGTTTCTGACTTCACACATTAAAAACACCCACATGCTGCATTCACAGGCAGAGAGATGGTTAAAAATTCATTATCAGCACAAGTTATTCGATAATGTAATCTCTCTACTCTGCAACCTCAGGTCCCAAGGACAACAGTGGCTAAAACTCAATATCATCTCTGAAGCTGAGGAAGCATTTATGCAAAATTCTTAAATTATGACTTCACTTACTGATATGTTTTTTAGATTTGTCTTTCTCTATGTAGCAAAAGCTTTGTTATTTAAATACATGGTCACAACACCCTCAGACTACAGTTTTAAAAAGGAAATAAAAGATATCTTTGCTTGGCCCTATTGTAAGGGAGCCTGCTAAAAAAAAAAGCAAAATTCTAGTAAAATAGAGCTGTTCGAACAAAATCATAGACTTCTTGACTTTTAGTAAATGTTCTAACTTAAGCAAAATATTTTTTCAGAATAAAAGGCAAATTTAAATATATATTAACACACACATACACACACACACATATATATATACATATATACACATACACACACACACACATATATATATACATATATACACATACACACACATATATATATATATACATTACCTCTAAACACGAATCTCAACACTAACAAAAAAGTCAAATTTTAAGGTTAGTCTTTATATTACATTTCATTAATTTATTTACATACAATAAGTGGCTTAACTTACTTTTTCTTGGTAACAAAGCTAAGAATGCTTAAGTCTACTTTGATGTATCTTGTTTTGTGCACATTATGCCTTATTGTGGTTATAAAGTAAATTTATTTGTAACAATTTTTTTTGTTTCTTTTTATCCGGAAAATGTTTGTTTTCTAAATGAGAAATTGCTGTACGTTTGAGCTACTTTTGGGAAATATACAGATTCGATCTCTGGTATCTGGATTACAAAATTTACAATAATTTTATACAATATTCAAAACATAAAAATTAAAGTAAAATGTCTTTTTAACATATTTCTCAGGTTTTTTACAAAATTTTTTTCCTGTCCTGTTTATCAGCCCATATTTGATGCAATCAATTCTTCGTGATATGAATGAATTTAACTTCATATTAGCAACTGAGTAGGGATCGTCAGATTTTACTGAAAGAGAGACTATGTTTGAAAAATAATTTGTTTTACAATTTACAATATTTTTATATTTTTATATTCCAAAGAAGGATGCAGTACACTGTAAAATCAGGCTGATATGTCGTATATCTTAGCACAAAAGCAAGAAAGAAGGCAACCACTTTTCAAAAGGAACGTTTCATAAGCAATTTTTGTTTAACACCACCATCTTCAACTCATGACAGTTCATTTCAAAAGACATGATGGCTAAATGTCAGCCTTTAACAGGTGCAAAATGTCATGAACACTGTCAGGCCACTCATTTAGATGCCATCTTCTGTACAAACAATGCATTACATAGATAAAAGCCAGCAGATCTTATGTGTTACTCAATCTAGCCTCGGCCTCTTTCAAGGCGCAATTACTCTAAACAGTCTCTGAAACATACCTCTAATAATCACCACTACATTCATTCCTGGAGACGTCTCAACAGTTTGTGCCTACTCCCAGAAAATAAGCTCATGTAAGGCATCAGAAATCCTCGAGACCCCTTGAATCTCTAGTTGTCCTGATTTCAGTCTGTAAGAGAGCAGTGGCACCATATGGCCTCAGAGAATAGTCCATGATGAGGATGTTTTATTTTTCCCTGCTCGAATGTGCTGAGCTGAGCTGTTTGACCCTCAGCACTGCTGTGAACAAGTCTGGACTGAATCGAAGGGGACGGAGAAAAGAAACTTATGCCCCTCAAAGATGCTGTCTGGGCCTTTGTTGCCTTCTCCAATAGGCTTGCAAGAAAAGACATTGAGTAGCAAATGTCCTGCACTGCACACTCAAACCTCTATGTATACCCTCTGGTGCAAGGGTCACACACGCACACGAACAAAGTCAAGGCAAATACAAGCAGAGACATTTAGGAGGAAGAACATAAACACAGAGTCCTGGGAGAATCTGTTTTGCCTGTTGCAACACACTTTTGTTCTTTGTGTTTGTGTGTAGTGAGAACAGGAGAAAGTCTCTGTTCTTGGCTGGTGCGCTGGCTTCCTCATTAGCCAGGCAGGGGGGACAGTAGGTGACAAGCGGTCATACTCCCTCAAAAAGGTTTTAACAAGAGGATACACCTGTGGCTAGCAAACAAGAGAACTGTCATATCCCTTCCTTCATTCAGGTGATGCAATATCTGGTCAAAATTTTAAAGAAATAAGATACTGCAGACTTTACAAATGTATACTAAATTGGCTATGACTGTCTTCTGAAGACAGAAAGCTGAAATACATGTATGCATATACTGTAGATTACAAATCAGGCTGCTTACACTTCACTGGAGCTTAAAATTTAGATTACGTGCTGCAGTTATGACATTACAGCTCAAAGAATCTCCTCCCTGGCTGATGCAGTTATTTTAAAATACAGTTCATAAGAAGAAAAGAAACATTTATTGTAGCAGAGTTAAGGCTCCTAAAAAGATAAAATTTATGAAAGGGGTGGAGGTTTTTTTGGAAAATGGTTGCCTAAGAAACTCTACAGTGTGACTTAACCTCTCCTTTCTACATATGTTATCTGAAAAATTAAAAAAACATTGCAGAAATTCCCTATGATGATGATATCAATACGCAAGTTACATTTTTGAAGGCAGAGGGAGTCTTTCAGAAAAATGTGGCCATTTACATTATCTTTCTGCCTACAGTATAATGATGTTTTAAAAACGTACAACTCATGATGCACGTATAAAACAGATCAGTAAATCCCTGTTTCTACAATTACAACAATAGTATAACCACAATTAAGTTTCAGAATTATGTGCTAACTACAATATAATCATGTGCATATCCAGGGTTTTGCTCACTGCGCCTTTGTAATATCATTGCTGGTGCCAAAACATTTCAAATTGATTTAATTTTGGAGTTTTGAAGAGGTGCAACCATTTCATTTATTCTGAAAACATAACATAAAATTGGTTGCCATAACATTCAAGCTAAAGCAAAACTTTGAATTAAATGAGTCAATTTTTAAAATTTTTTTTGCAATGATATTTTTGTTAATCATATATTTTTCTCCATTTCAGGAGGGTCAATGACAAATAATAAAATGAGGAAACAATTATCTTTTCTCTTTGGAATCAATGTAGAGGGAGTCTAACCTACAAGAGATGCACCACAGGAATAACTACCCGAAGAATAACTGGAACTTCTGTCACTTCTGTTCCAAATTAATTCAAAGAAAGATTGTAGAGTTTATTCCATTTTAAACTACAAAAACAAATCAGACTATGATGTCTATTTTCACTTCCAATTAATATGTTCCAAGAGAATATGAGGCACTTCGAAATCTATTACAACATGGCTAGAAAATGTTTTCACTAAAAGCAAGTCTTAAGTGTGGTGTACAGAGGTAACACTGGTTGTGCCGATACGTGTCACCTGGTCACGTCGTGTGATGGGAAAGCTAAATAAATTAAAGGGACCACAAAAGCAAAAAAATAATAGACGTAATGACATGGACTTCACTGCTAGCAAGATCAAATGTCACATCATCAAAGATGTGTATAGATATATTCCAGGAAACCCATTTTTTTTCTTTCTGTGTGTGTGTGTGTGTGTGTGTGTGTGTGTGTGTGTGTGTGTGTGTGTGTGTGTGTGTGTGCGCGTGCGTGTGTGTGTGTCAGTTCCCTTTATAGCTTTCTGAAACATCATTACCACTGCAGCACTCCTCCTTGGCAGTTTTTAAACCTGTTTTCGAACCTCCTCAAAGCCACTAATGTGACAATCCTGACCAATATATTAAGATATCATGCTCACATTTTTCCATCAAACATCAATGAGGTAAAACACCCATTTAAGTATTCAGAGACACACAAATGGAAACACTGTTTTCATGTTTAACACTTTTACGAGTGGAAAATAGCTCAGTGATAATTTAATGCTTGCCACCTGTTTTGTCTGTGAAGCTGACCAACATGTTAATCCAAGCATATCATGGGACATTCAATGTTTTTAGTCGTTCAGCTCAGCCCACTTATAGGCTGAGCTGATGACAGCTTTTCGTAAAAGAAGATGCAAGGAAACCTGCTGAGACCCATCCAATGTGTTGCCGCATCTTATTCATGTTCAAGTGGCGCTAAAAGTAGCCAGATTTAAAAAATAAATAAATAAATAAAATTTAAAAAAGTCAAAATTTAGGGACAACACCAGATTTTTAAAATTAAAAAAACAAAAAACAAAACAGGACTTTAACCACCAACCAATGGCAAAATTTTCATGCTCTGTGTCATAAATGTCGCATTTCGGTAACCTGGGCATCACAGAAAATCCCAAATTTCCCTGACATATTTACCCTCTTGGTCATATGATTCATGCAATCTGAACTAAACCTTCTGATATTTCTGACAGCACCTTGAAGGCAGCTTAATGGTAATTTGTTAGGTTGATGTGGTCACAAAATTAATCACAATTCACTGGTATGTTATTGTCAGCTCTGCATATATATATATATATATTAAAAAATAAAAATAAAACAAAGTGAGTCGGGG
This sequence comes from Xiphias gladius, assembly GCF_016859285.1. Taxonomy (NCBI): domain Eukaryota; kingdom Metazoa; phylum Chordata; class Actinopteri; order Istiophoriformes; family Xiphiidae; genus Xiphias; species Xiphias gladius. The sequence continues at coordinate 17,806,298 of NC_053403.1, read as the reverse complement.
CGGGAAGATGGACGTGATGGATATGATGAACACTGAAATAATTGATAATTATAAACTAGTTAGTTAAATTAACTTCTCCTGGAAGCAGACAGGTGTGCAGTGAGGACGAAAGCTGTGATTGGTCGATTAACAACCAATTGCAAAGCTAAGCAATGAAATCAAATCAAGCATTGGGCAATTTTCTCACACCAGGATAGGACCCCATATTCCATTATGAAAATATAGATGTCATTACTATGTGCAGTGGCTTGCTAACTGAAGGTATTCAGTGTCAACAATCATTCTCCTTGTCAAAGCAGAATGTTGCTTTGGAATTGTGTCTGTGGGCAACAGACATACTGCATTTACATTTACAATAGGGATTTGACAATTCATGTTTTCTCCATCACACTGATCCTTCTGCAAATTGCTTGCTGAAATAAAGCAATGCAGCTCCAAAAATTACTAGGAATTTTTCCAAAACTAACAATTGATTTAGATGAATGGGTTGATTACCACACTGACTAATGATTTAATAATGAATCCCACTTATTCATAAATGCCTTAGTATTCAGATTACAACTCCTTAGTGTAATATTTATTTTTCTATCCAAGAATTCCTTATTATAAGAAAGCCTATATTAGATAAAAACCTTTATGAGAAGAAAATCCAAGAGCTACTTACTTCTAAGAAGAACTGCTTTTGGGAACTGAGATAAAATGCTAGAATGCGGGCCTGCATGCTTAAAAAAAGCCTGCTTTTTATGACTTAGGCCAAGCTTAAGCCTCAAATTTGTGGATTGGCTTATTTGTCACAGTGCCAAAGAGGCAAGATGCCAATATGGATTTTAGTTATGTGTACGTCATATGAAATTGTGCATGTGGACTGTACCCTACCATATCACATATTAGCAAACATTCCACTCAAGCATTATGGAGGACGTCATTGTCAAACTCAGGTTAGGGTTGAGTAATTCATCCACACCACAACAGATGACATTGCTATTGCGCAAAAACACACAAGTCCTGATGCAAATAGACAAACAGGCAGCCATGTTTAGGCAGAACCAGAGCACACAGGCAAATGCGCCTCCACACAAATACAAATGCACCTCCACACAAATACAAATGCACACACACACACACACACACACACACACACACACACACACACACACACACACACACACACACACACACACACACACACACACAAACCTTTAAGCAAGACAATATCATAAGAGAATAATCCTCATAACAATGTTGTGCTTATGAGAAGTCGCTGGCTGGTGTAGATAACATACTGTATGCTTGGAGGGGATTTGATTAGAACCGAGTGGGTGTGTAACACTTCTCCATCTTCCCTTTTAATTAAATTGCTAAGTTACTGTTTCATATAAATTACTGCAAGGGCCAGAGTTCTGTCTAACCCACATTATAAACCCTGGTGGAAAAACAAGGCTAATTGAGTGAAATGAATCATCTGGACACAGGTCTTGTATGTCAGTATGAATGCAGCCTTTCAGAGAACATCTGTTGAAACTGTTTCATTTGTACTTCACCTTGAGAGGGTTGACTGAGCATCTAAGTTCTTTTGGAACTTCCCATTGCGCATGTGACCAACTAAGAGTGTGTCACACTCACTCACATGCAGAACCGTGAGCTGCAGAGTACAAACATATGTAGGTGTCTGTTAGTCAGTTGTATTGGATCACTTCTGTTCCGAGCACTCACCAAGAATGAGATTTAAACCTTAAACCACAACGTCATGCATACAACAAATACCAGACTTGCCTCCAGGCCCTCAGTCAGGTCACCAGTTCACTCTGGCATTTCAGCATCCAAAGTCTGAATTTTCACCTGACTGGAACTTTTATCATCCCCGGCGTAAAGGTTCCCAGCATCGAAGACAAACCAAGTTGTCTTTTATAACTTTCCATGCAAAATTAAACATAAGTAATAATCGTATTTAAGCTATCCGTTGGCTTTCTTATACAATGCAGCTCACACTGACTGAGCAAGGGCACTTCTACAGGACACATAAGTTGTTACAGGGAGCTGAGCCAGTTATTAGAGAAGCATTAACAATATGGCAGGTGTACTGTTTGGCAGCAAAGTATTTTAATGCCATTACAGCAATGATCCAGGTAATGTGAAGGCAAATGATTTAAACTTGGGACCACAAGTCCAAAATTCAGTTATTCAACATTTCCAATTTTGCACCTTTTCTGCACCACAGTCTGCACCTTAAAATTTAAAATTCAATCTGTCAATTCAGCACAAAGCAGCTCTGTAAGTGAAGGTCTCTAACACAGTCACTATAAAATACTTTTGTCTAGGGTCTATTTTATTATTCTTGATATAAAAAGTAAAACACTTGAATATACAGTTAGTTGTATTTACAGCTTTTCAATCCAGAAGCTGACAAAGACTGCTTTGGGTGATCAGGTTTATGAGTGGGACAAAGGATGCAGACCTCTCACTGCTCTCGCTGTGGAGGACGAAATGCAGGTGTGCTAGACCATAAATATAGCATTAAAGGACCAGTGTTTAAGATTTAGGGGGACCTATTGGGAGAAATGAAATATAGTATTCATAGTTATGTTTTCACTAGTGTATAATCACCTGAAACTAAGAATTGTTGTGTTTTTGTTAGCTTAGAATGAGCCCTTGATATTAACCCATGAAGTGGTTCCTCTTCCAAAGAGCCCACCATGTTGCAACGCCATGTTTCTATAGTAGCCCAGAATGGAAAAACTAAACACTGGCTCTAGAGAGAGCCTTTAACGTTTTTACATTAGCTGAAGGCCAATGTAGGTTCTCATACATGATTGGAAAGGGAGGGGCGAGGGAAGGGGTATTCAGTTTGTTGCAATCTGCAACCTCACTGCTAGATGCCACTAAATCGTACACATTGGTCCTTTAAAAGTTCAATTTTTTTGCTTGAACTGCTCCCTAATAGGCAACTATTAGAGCTGTCTTTAGAGTAATACAAAGTACACTTGTGCTCTAAATATTGAAAATACTCTATGGAAATGATATGCACGCCCCTCTAACACTAGCTGTTAAGTTATTTTATCTTCCTGAGTATTTAAAGTGCAAATATACAGTACTTCATATAAAACACAATGCAAACAATACTTAGGAGACTAATTAAAAGTTTAAAGTTCCTACTCCACTGCACCAACTGCAGCCTAAAACCAATAGCTTCAGCTGTGCCAGTCCCTCTTCTACCTTTTACATTTAGGGACGGAATGGTGGTTGAGGACAGATGCCAGTATGTGTGAGAGTATGTAGATATGCTGCCCAGCTTGTCTTACACCCCGCTTATGTTTATGAGTTTGGTTTGTGTACATTCCTTAAAAGCTTTGCTCTGGGTGGTGCCTTTATGGGTTACATTTCTTTCAAGTTGACCCCAAACAGCAGGACAATGCAACTACACACACCATAAAACATGAAAAAACAACACAAAAAAAATTCCCATGTCACCAGTGCAGCTTAAGATAAATGTCACATCTCCCCCTGAAGAAAATGTGTGTTTACTGGGTAACTTTGTGAAGTCACAGCAGCCCAAGCAGAAAGGTTAGTGTTGGGGTTAGGTTGTATGTGGGAGTCTTCTCAGCAGACTGCACACCTGAGATGAAATCCCAGACTACAGTGGAGTCAGGCGAATAATCTTTGCATTTCATCAGATTTTTGTCTCACCTTTCTTTCATTCCTCCCTCTCTCCCTGTTTCCATCTGCCTCTCTCTTTTTCTCTCGAGGGACAGAAAACAATCCAGAAATGCCCCACAAATGCCCCACAAATTCTGATTGTGTCCAGCATGCTCCAATGCTTATGTATGGCTGATGTGTTCTTGTAAAGTTGTAATGTAAGTTTAACTCTCTAATATAATATTTTTTATCCTGCAGTCCAGCAAGCTGCATTACATAAGAAAACAATGTCTGTATGTGAGAGAAGAGAGTGGGTACAATGAATACTGTAGCAGAATAATGACAATAATCAACACTAACTCAGAGCTGCAGCCTCTAGCAACAAAACACATTTGTAAACTTAATCTGTCAATAGCGTATTGCTGTTTCGGCATTCATCGTGTTCTGTCTTACTTTAAGTCTATTTAGCTTACAGAGTGCACAACTAGCCAACAATCTCTTTATTGCAAATCAGGCCATTATCATTTGTCTGTGTCAAAGACAAATTATATACCTTCACATGCTAAGCCTTTGCTAACTCTGTGGAATAATGAGTCGGAGAGGGAAGCTATTCTTGCTGATGTCTAGTCCTGTCATTAGTATTTATTAGATGCCCCGCGTGTATTATCAAACCCATTTAAAAGTTTCTGCGGAGGAAAAAGTTTGACTGAAGTGAGTATACTGTGAACATTAGCAAACTAATACTGCTGAACTCCTTCTAATTTTTTTGCTGAGATGTTTCGGCGCATCTGTTGCTGTTTTGGATACTGAGTTCTCTCCCTGTTACAACTGTGCCTTCTCATTAGAGAGAAAAATCCGCTATTGACTGGCTTCCTGGTAACATCTGCTGTGTTTACACTCAGCCTCATTGATAATGCATTACTACCTATTTCAGGGCTGATGTGCGGAATAACACATCGACATTTGAGTTGTGGCAATTAATCTCGTCATATCAGATAGTCTCTGACATGAGGTGTTTGAGATTCAAGGCCATTTGAGGGAGTTAACCTATATTCACTTTGACACTACTTGACACACAAATCAATTTGCTCCCACATAACTGAGGGCAGTGGACTTCTCATGTAGGCAAATGGCACTATTCCAGTTTGATACCTCTCCCGAATACTCAATGCATCATGTTTTGGCTCTGAGCAACAGTGCTACACTTCATCACAAATGCAGGCAACACATTTGGGTTCCTCTGTGTGTGTGTGTGTTCTAAAATCTGTGATGGGAACCAAAAGTACATGAGAAGATTAGAATTAGGCTCTAAAATTTCCTTAAAAAATGCTTAAAAACCAGTGGTGGAAAGTTCATTTACTCAATTACTGTTCCTGTACAATTTGGCATAATTTGATTTGAGGTACTTGAACCCTTTTGTGTTATGCTACTTTATTAAGATTTTACCGACAAAACAACTGATGAATTTATGTAATATGGATTATTGCTGTACATCAAACTATATATAAGTCCACCTCGATCATATACAGCAATGGTTCTGCAACCATTGCAGTTGCAACATGTATTGTTCAGGTGTACAACTGAATCAATTTGATACTTAAAGTAAATCTGTGGATTATACTTATGTACTATTGGGGGAGTTTAAAAATATGGGACTTTTCTTTGAAGTATTTTTATATTGTTGTATTGTTACTTTAAATAAAGGAATTGAATATTTCTTCCAATGGTGTTAAAAATTGATTGGAAAGTATAAAAACAGCAAGGTTTGTTGCCTCAGAAAAAGCCCAACAAAAGACCCATCAACCAAAGAAAAACAAAAAGATTTGCTTTTTATTTCATAGTACAATACAGGGTAAGAGAGTGTAACAGAGGGAAAGAAATCTTTTGAAAGAAAGGCAGTGGAAAGAAACTGACCTTATCTTGCAACCTCCACATGCCTACAGTAGATTACTAAGCATATAATTAAGCATATGATCACTACTAAAGCAAGCAAACTGATATTCAGTCCATGTTTAGCTACTCCTTTTTCAAACTTACACAACATTGATATTGAATGTTGAGCTAAAATTCGGTTTAATTAACAAAAAATTAAATCGAACTAAACTTGGAAGGACTGAGTACAAAGCTCATATTTTCAGTTCTTTTTCAGTCATCAGAGCTTTGAAAGACAAACTATGGGGCTGTTTGAGCATCCATGTATGTCAACTTCACACAGTAGCAGGTGATTTAACAGTCATAAAGATTTCAAATAAAATATTAAGTGCTTACATTTCTCAACCAGCTATAGCTGTGACTCTGGACAAAGAGTGCAGACTTATAGTGAGGGTAATAAGGCAAAAGAGACAGTTTGATTGGGTGTTTTAGATGAAAACAGCTGACTGACACTCTGTCCAGCTCTTAGAGGCGAACGAGCAATCTCGGCTGAATGGACTTTTTTTCCTCTTTAATCCTTTCTTCTCTTAAAATTTCCACTGCCACTTTGCTAACTGAGGCATTTCCCAGGCTAAAAAAACAGACCATTAGAGAAATGGCTAACAACTCCCTCATCAGTGGAGTAGAGAAAGCAGGGAGGTTTAGAAAGAAGTCATGGAACAGGTGTTAGGTATGGTGAGGAAGGGAGATATACAATAGAAGATGAGAGGGAGGAAAAAAAGGAAAAAGAGAGGCAAGAGGATGAAAAGAGGGGAAAGGCAAAAAAGCAGAGGCTATAAGTGGGTACGGGAAGCAGGTTCATGTTAAGATGGTGGGGGGCTGGAGAGGATTGTGGAGACAACATCCTGGGAGGGGTGTTGTCAGTAGTGGGAGTGGAGCTGAGTGAAAGCAACAGACAGACAATTGCAGTGAAGAGGACAGGTGGGGAGGAGAGGAGGGAGGAGAGGATGGAGGAGGGAGAGAGGCGTAGATACAGTGCCCTCCCTAGCGTGGCAGGGAGCTGGGAGGCTGCTCCTTGGCTGCCCTGCGTCTGTGATTATGCATGTAGCAGCCAGGCTGTCAGGCTCCAGGTCCTGCGACTGTGAAGCCACTGAGTTTTATCTTGAAATCCCAGTGATTAATGAACCCAGTGCCACGTTCTGCATGGTGGAGGTGGACGAGGACTGATCAATCTTAATGAGCTATTCGCCGTCCCTATATTAACTGTGGGGAGAAATAATGTAAAGGGCTCCTGGCGGGCTCCTCTCCTTTAAAATACGATAATGAGAGAGAGAAAGAACAAGGGCAAGCAGCTTTTCTTCCTCTGCTTATGACACACTGCTGCTACTCTCCTCTCCTCCCCTCCCTCTTCTTTTTGCTCTCTCCTGAGAGCCGGAGCAGTACTAGAAACAGTTAGACATGTCAATGGAAGCCATCCTTTAGTAAAGCTAAAGAGACAGTGTCAGGTAGCTGCTAGGCTACATCTGAGCATGAGTGCAGTGGTCTCCAGACCACTCCTGCCATTCTAAAATGAGATGTTTGAGTCAATATCATTAATACGTGGACCCCATATGGACTGATGTGCCAAGGTTACTCATAAGCATATCACTGTGATACTGCATGTACTCATCTAAAAGAATCACCTGTACATACTGAGTCCACAGTGACTGGAACAAATTTCAAGCACATTAATATTTTGTAAAATTCCCAGCTCTTGTGAATCACATTTCTGGTTCCACTAGAGCTATCTACAACTAAGGAATGCTATGAGAGAAATATAAAAACACTTTTAAGTCCATGCATTTCATATTTCAAGTTAAGGCTGTTTTGGAATCCAAATAACCCTAGTTCTTCTTTAGCTAAGCCCGATGTTGATAGCTTTAGGATAATCACGCAGCACAACACCACACTTACTTTAATTAATTTGCCACTGCTTACTCTGCGTACACTGATCCGAGTCAGCATACTGGAAATTAGGATTAAAAAAAACCCTACAACTCTCACACCATATTCAGTATATTAGTCCTGGTGAAACTTTTGTACAATCTGCAGTAAGGATGTAGTCGAAATCCTCTGCACTCTGTCAAGTAAAAGAGAGAGAGAGAGAAAGGGAGAGAAAGAAAGGGGCGGGTTTAATAATATGATTGCTATGATTAATGATCTCAGTCTGGATATCACAAACTGGTTGTGATTTTAATAACTGGTTTGAACAGCCTGTCATGCTAGCAGTATATTCTTATGGTTGAATCAAAATTATCAAATATATGTACCGCTAATATTTACTGATATTACTGTATGCTTTATGTTACTTAATAACTGTAGCTACTTTAGTCTATAGACGAATATCTCCTAAGCGAGAGACATGCAATTTGCATAACATGTTCAAGAATAAAATGTCATTATCACATCCAGTAACATCATAAACCAGTAACAAGGTAAAACCATCCAATAAAACAGCATGTCCATTCCAAAATAACCTTTGATATCATATGATAAGTCTCAAGGAAACAGGCATATATCTCCCTTAAATAAACAGCACCAGCACACACAGCTTGGCCTTGTAAACAGTCACTATCTTACTAATTTGGTGATCTATAATTTCCTCAGTTACTGGTAATATTGCAGCAATATTGTGCAAAGAAGCAGTACACAAGTGGACAGTAATGCCACCGTGCCAATATGCTCTGTCCAAAAGTAAACAAAAAGGAATACATAATTGAAGTCTTACTGAGACCAAAGTTTCAATACAGCAGATGAGGCAGATGAAATGGTTAAAGCAGACGAAAGCTGAGCCGACGCTGGATGTGAGTCTGCACCGGTCTTGCCATAACAAAGTAAAACACTGATCTTAACTCAGCAAGGCATCTTAATTGCATTCACTAGCAGCTCCGGAGCTACTTGGTCTCCAGATGATGGCTGATGTGAGCTGACTAGAAGATGAACTTCCTGGGCAGAGAGGCTGGGTGCTGCTGGATGTGTGTGATAGTGGTAGAGTACGTCTATGTGTGTCCCTGTCTTATAGTGGTGTGCGTGTTTCGTCCCTCCGTGCATTTATGCATGTGATCGTCTGTGTGCATATGTGTGTCTTAACAGTGTGTGTGTGTGTGTGTGTGTGTGTGTGTGTGTGTGTGTGTGTGTGTGTGTGTGTGTGTGTGTGTGTGTGTGTGTGTGTGTGAGTGTGTGTGAGAGAGAGAGAGAGAGCGAGAGAGAGAGAGAGACAGAGACAAGAGATTGGAACCGGTAAAGGGCAGTGAGGTGGAAGGAAGTGTTAAAATTATGTTTGACGAGGAGGGAGACGAGGAACTGCGGCACATGCGCAGTATGGCAGCCGGTGGCCCGATAGAAACTTCATTCTAAGCTAAAAATTCCAACACATGCGGCAACTGTATTTCATCAGCTACTAATTTTACAGCATTGCCTTCAGCTTCGACTACAATGTAGCAGTCATCTCAGTTCAAGCTAAGCTGGGAAAATGATATCAATAACATTTGAGTGGCAGTCATGGGTAACAGTGGTAACCTTTAAAACAGGCTCAGATATGTGGAAATATTAACTTCCTTTTGATATAAATTTTGCAGTCTTAAGCTGCCTTTAAATGGTGCTCAATCACATTTGCAGTGAGCAAGTCTGTCCCTGCTGAGCTTGGCAGTAGCTACCCCCCGCTGATATTCATCAGGACAGCCATCGATTTTAATGACTTGGTCAATAGACACACACTGAATCTGCTCTCAGCATCTCCTTCTCTCACATTTTCAACCTCTCTCTATATCACTCTTTTCTACTTCTGCTTCTTCCTGGTCCGTTTTCTTTTCGGGTTTTTTTCCCTTTTTTATTATTCACAAAATGTGCTGACAGTTGTGATTGCTATGGATCGAGCTATAAATATGGATAGATTAAGTGTGCGAAAGATTCGTAAAATCCTGTTTTTATTCTGATAAAATCCAAGATTGAGAGAAACAAAGAGAAGACAATAAAAAATGTGCAAGGAGTGGGTGGTGTGAAGGAAATTAACAATCGGCAAGATAGTGTGGAGTCTGATTTGTACACTATGACAGGCAGGTATTAAGAAAAGCCCTGCTGTGGATGGAGAAACCAGGTAGGCAGATCACAGCCTTGTAACTGGTATATCTCAGTAGGTGATGAGGTTAAAGCTGCCTTCAAGCTGCTCTGTGTGAATCTTCTCACACACTTACATGCACACAAACATATGGCATTTATGCAGCCATACAGAAACACACATACTATATACAGTAAACAGAAATACAGACAAATATCTAGAAAAACACACATACATGCACACAGAGAGGAGTACACAGTGTTGATGTGCCCACTGATGCAGAGCGAAGACAAATTGCTCCCTTTGAAGGCAAGCCAAATCAAACCCGGAATGTGATTTCTGTCACTGTGGTGCTTGGCTTTAAGGCTGTGATGCTGACATCTGACAAAACATCCAAGCAGTCACACCCAAGAACTTGTGCACGCGTGCAATCACACACATACACTTACATACAAACACAAACGGCGGCCTGTTGTGCAACTGGATTAAGGAAGAAGAGCTCTGTCAGCTCCTCCAAGATCCAGGCCTTTGCCTTAAATAAGCCACAAAACTTCCTATGCACATAAGTGCTTGCTATCATTGTGTCTGCAAGTTTACAATCATTTAAGTAGTGACTTTGGTATTTAAAGTGCTTGTCCAATAACCACTTCTGAAAACCACCAGACATGAGACACCTGACCAGGATTTGACCACTGCAAGAAAATATTGCAGCATAGTTTCACAGTCGAAATAACCACCAGAATAATGGACATATTTTCCATGTTAATACCTAGATTTGCTTGGGCTACGTCATTTGTGGGATCTATTTCAGGATTATAATTCACCAGCTATTCAAGCAAAGTGTCCCACATGTCAGTTAGTGGCATAGTACAGATTTGGGCACCTCATTTATTCCCTTTTTTGGCTTTTACCCCAGAGGCCCTGACAAGGTTCATCTTGTATTAGTGAACTGGTGTCCAGTTTTGTGTCTGCACCAGCTGTATAAGAGCATTTTTATAGCACTTTGTGCACTGTGTGTGTTTGTGAGAAGCAAGAGATCAAGAAAATATTGTGCATGCATGTGTTTGGGTGTATCCTGTAACTTCGTTTGCTGCCTAGTTTTATGCCAGATGTGAGTGTTACCCTCAATCTCAGCCCTGGCATCAGATTTGCTAACCCTCTTATTCTCAACCCAGCAAATAGAAGGCTGCAGAAACACTGACCTCTAACCTGCAGCTGCTCTCCATTCTTTTCACAAACTACTTCCATTTTTGTTTTCTATCTTCCTAAGTAGAAAGTGCCAACAGCAGATCCAAGATAACTGTAACAGAAGTGAGCCAGAATGCAGGTCACAAGAGCTTACCCTCCATATTTTACTGCAATGCCAATCGAGGAGCACAGTAGGTACCCTTGCCACATAGATATGCAGTGTTAATTGATTTAAAACAGAATGCATACGAACTGTGGGAGCCTTGGATTTGTGACTTCGTGAAGGGGGCGAGAAAGCAGTGGGAAAGGATGGAAACAGATAGGAAGTACCAGACGGAGATAATCAGAAAGACAAAAAAGCACAGAAAGAACGACAGCAGTGTGCAGAGTCTGAGGGGAAGGGCGTTCAGGGTATTGTTGTGATTACAGCTGCAAAGGTCTGCTGAAGAGACGTTAGGGCTGCTAATTTACTGGTGTTCAACATTTTACCTATCTCCACTGTCCTTGTGATATTACCCCAATGGCATGCTTACTAATGTCTATTCAGTGCCAAACAGGGATGGAAAAAACCGCTGAAATGGTTGAGAAGATGTGAGATTCAAATGCCTGTTTGCAGTGTGACCTTCATAGAAGCCTACACATGATTTCAAGTATGTATGATGTCTAGAAACTGACACAGGGATGTTTTCCCCTTTGCCTTTGAAATGCTGTAGCTGACAAACTGTAACCATACAAACTGAATATATTAACTTTATCATAACATGAATCAAAGCAACAGTGTTTCCATTGCTGACTTTTAACAATCCTACAGTGTTTTCCTTTCCTTGAAAATAGATCTTTATAAATACTATAATTCCAATTAAACTCTAGCTTCTTTGGCATGTTAGAAAAAGGTCAATAAATTTTGACATGTAAATGGTTAATGGATAGCAACAGTCTATTCAACACAGAAGAAGCTAGAAGCTCTCAATCAATAGAGACTGAACCAAGCAGACAAGCTCGTCTAATTATCCATTTCCAATTCTAACAACAGTCTCATTTCAATGTATCGCAGGCAGCCCCCAGAATAATTGCTTTTTTGCAATCTACAAGTTCATTTGCACACATTTTATTGATCAAAATGAGTCAGGAAAAAGAAAACAATCTAAACCTAAATTAAAAGCATCATTAAATGCGAAAATTGGTCAGGGAATTGCGAACATCTGTTTCTAGTGCCCTGCGTCATAAACTCCAAGGTTAAACCAAACACCAATTTACAGCTTGCAGACTCAGGCATTAGCTGCAGCAGTGAAGCACATTCACAAACACAGTGCAAGTCAAGAAGGCTTCAAACAATTTTGAGAGAGATGTGTTGGCAGGGACTGAAAGTTCTTCTTGCCTCGTGTTTAGTAGGCCTTGTGAGCATTGCAACTATGAGAGGAAAAAAGTTATACCTGACACACTTTTAACCAATTTTCAGAGCACAGCAGTACAGATGCTGCTGTTTTATAGTAGATTGAGACCAGTACAACATGTTCTTTTTCCCAAAAAATACACTGTAGGCAGTATTACAGGTTTTTAGAGGCCCATGTCTCTCTGCTACTTTAGGTGTATCTCCGTTCTCTGCGACCTTGGAGCAGCTTTGAAGTGAATTGGCTGTGGTTGCAAGATGTATTTTCACAACCCCTTGGTTGAGTGTTTGTGGCCTTGTTTATGACTGTTGGCATCCAAAACTGCTCTGGGATACAGACAGAGAGCAGAGGCTTATGTGTTACATTCCAGCACAGCCCCACATACGGGGAGGTCACAAAGAATAGAGAGCTAAGACTACATTGATTTGATATCTACAACCTCCCTCGCTTGGATTCGCTTTGGAGTTTATGTATCTGCTTTATATATCTGCTTTGATTTAGCCTTTGAAAGTTAGTCATGACAGGTTCCATATCTGGTATTGAGTGGTTTAAAAAAAAAAAAAAAAACCTCCTGTGCAGAGTGCATCAGCTGAGGCTTTCTGTGCTTACCTTTCGGATGTCCCGGGTCACTGAACTCGTACTTCCCCATCCCGACTGTCCGCAGCATTTGCAGCCCATTAGGAGCATCCTGATTGTCTGCAGCTGTGGGTTGGGCCTGCGCTGCTGCTGCTGCCTGTCCGTTGGTCAGAGCCAGAGCGGGGGGCTGGATGAGGCCAGGGTGAGAGGTTAAGTGGCCGTTGCCCATTACGCTGTGAGGGCTTGGATGAACCACCTGGTTGGCTTGGGCAGTGAGGGCGGACGGAGCAACAGTGGGCTGAGCTGAGGGGTATGGATGCTGGCTGGGGATGCTTAGCACCATCGAGGGTGGCTGCTGGGTCGACTGTGGTGTCAGCTGGAAGTGGGCAGTCATGAGCGGATGCTGCGGGGGCACTGGTGTCTGAATGGATGGGGTTACTCCTATGATGGATGACTGTGCAGTCACGCTGTGGTTGAAGGACGGGGGTTGAGGGAGGGCGTAGGTGTGGGGCAGGAGACTGGGCTGGCTCACTGCTGCCACTGGTGCAGCCCAGGCTGGACCTGATTGACAAAGAAAACAGAAAGAAGAGCCAAAAGAAAGAAATGAATCATTTGTATATCTAGCTTTCACACCATAAAAAAATGTGAAAGTCGAGGTAAATGTAATTCCATAGCATAGACTGATTTGTGGTATTTTGGTAAGCACCAAAGCTGAAAACAAGGGCAGAGTGATTTTAAGTCTGGTATTAGATGATAAAATAGAGATAAAAAAGCATGAGAAGACAGACTCCAGCTTGAGTCTGTTCCTCTCCACACCACAATTGTCAGTATGCTGCTCCGCTTTAGTCAAAGTTTGTTTTTGACTTGAGACTTAATATCAAACACAAAATATTTGAAGCAATGTACATATCTTTGCCCAAGATCAACATCATAATAAGATTAAGAGATTAATTTTGCTCCAGGATTAACAAATGCTTTTCTGAATGTAAAAGCATACATGCTCAGTGCATGCGGCAGTCAGCACTATTATCTGCGTATGAGTCTGCTAATCATTTTCCTATCCTGAGGCGCTAGATGCTGAGGGTTTGCTGGGAAGACGCGGCCATATTAGACCTGAATGCTGCCTCCTTCACTCGCTCTTCCCCTCCTTCCCCCTCATATGTAGCTCCTCCTGCCATGGTCCAAGCTCCAAAAATAGCCTACCACTCTGCCAAAGGGCCAAAGGCTAAATCACGGCATGAAAAACCTAAAGGAAAAAAAAAGCCCACATTATTCATAATACTAAGCCTGCTGATACAATAGTCTGGGCAGAGAAGGATGGAGTGGGAAAGAGAGATAAAGATGGGAAGAAAAGAAAGACAGAGGGTGGGAACAGAAGACTCCGGAGGAGAGGCCAATTTAGTTCATAATTCACATGTCATTGAGCTAATCGGCACCAACAATGTATTTCATTTCCCCTCTTTTGTAGCTCATCTTGATAAAGAATTCTAATCAAATGGGATAGTATAATAAGTCCACATCTTATAAAGTTTTAAAGTTTTAATGCAGTGATGGCATTGATTAGAATTTAATATATAAACATTCTATCTGTCATCCAATTCTATATTCTTGTCCTTCACTATTACCTCTATCAGAAAAAATAAATACGTAATTAGGCAAAGAATTTTATTATCATGCCCCAACAGTGACCTATATTCATAGGCCTTGCATGCAAAATTTACCAAAAATTAAGCAACTGCATTAATATAAAATGTACGCAATGGTTGTAATTGTTGTCTTGTATCTAAGAATTTTCAACAGTGGCACGTTCACTTTTAAAAACTCCATTTATTTTATATTTATTTACTCCACAATTTGCTTAAGCTGTAAAGCATGGAATCACTAAAAAACTATTTTCATAGAAAGAAGCTTGAGTTGAAACAAAACTTATTTTTTAAAGACAAACTTTCTTCAACAGACACAACAGTGAAGTTTCTGTTGAAAGAAACCGTTGATTAATCCTGGCACAGTTGGCAGACTACTTTCTGGCAACACAGTTCACTGAAGTGTGGAGAGGAGCTGGCTTCGTTGCAAACGCCAGTCACAGTTTGGAATAACGCACACAAGCAAATCAATATGCAACAGTATGCTCGGATTTAAGTGTCATATGCGACAGCATGCCAGGTCTGTGACATCTCACTCTCCTCATGCTTTAATCCAAGCATTGGTGTGGGTGTGGAAGCTGCGGTCGAGGGAGGGGTGGGCAGGGAGTGATGCCTCATTCACTTACACACAATAATAAGGCCTCCAGGACTTCATGGCCAATTCAGCCAGACTCTCAATGCACAGCAGGAGAAGGTTGTGGCCACACAGCAGGGGGCCGCACCACCACAGGAGGCAAAAACAGAGCTCCATACTCTCTCAGCACAACTGCATCCTTCCATCATAAGAGCACCTTGAATGGTTTCTTTTACGGAAACATTCCTCTTGGGTAACTGATGAAACTGTTCAAAAATTAATCCACGAACCAATCAATATGTAAGATATGCAAATTGTAATTAGGAGCTTAGCTTAACAGGCAGTACCAGAGTTGACACGTTTTCAGCATGATGCTTTGCTGCCACAGAGTAATAGCTGTCTACAACCTGGATTTGTTGAGCCAGATTTTCCACTGGAACAAGCTCTATGCCATTATTATTCTTAAATGAGATACATTTGTGATGAGAAGGAGGCAGAGGCCAGGAAAGCAGTGGAAGGAAATTAACTGCTCTAGGGCAGAGCCATTCTGGATGAGTTCATTACAATAAGAGTAAAAAACTTCAACATTGTCTTAACTCGTTAATGTTGGGTGTGCACTCTTTGCTGCAGCACCACAATTGCACTGTACACATTTTAAAGTTGCATGAATAGAATAAGGTCGACATCTAAATTAGACGTGGTGGAGATAATTTACAGGAGGACTTAAGAGTTTCACTATATGAGTTTAATTTAGACAGAATCAGCTTCAGTTAGTGAGACCATAACGTTAACAAGGACAATAAAATGAGAGCAGAGTGACGGTGGTGGAAGACTGCAAGGCTTGTGTGGGTGTAAGATGGATTTATATCTTTTCTCGTTTTTTAGACTTCTTGATACCACACTGATATTTCTATAATTATAAGTATAATTGATTTGGTTTATGTAGAGATGGTGTTTGTCGATGTGCATTATGCATGATTGTGTATGTAATGTATGCATATTGTGGGGGCAAGCATGTATTTTATATAGGGCAAGGCAGCCTTGATGTCTCATTAGCATTGGATGCTAGTGTAGCTGGCTAGAGTCGTCTCAAGTGTAGCACATACATAACTGTATGTGCGTGTGTGTGGTCTCTGTGCATGCATACATCTGCTGTGTGCAGGCGTACTGATGATGTAAAACATAACTGTAAGCTCACATCAGGTGGAACCAGTTAATGTGTCTGTCCGTATGTATGCATGTGTGTATATATAATTGCTATGTATTTGGTTCCTTACCGGTGGGCTCGCTGTCTCGATGTTGCTTGGCAGGGGGCTCATCTGTATCCCATGGTGTGAGCTGGTTGATTGGCGTCTGTCCCCACCTCACCCCTGGAGCCAGCAGCAGTCCTGGGGTCTGGCTGTCTCCAGGTGACAGACCAGAGACCTGTAGAACAGCCGCAAAAACGTCACTGATTAGAAGATCATATGAGAAAAAACAAACCTAACTCAAAGAAACGTGTTAGAATTAAAGCCAAACCACTTTACATCCCTCGATATTTAGATCCCATGCAGCGCAGCTTGTTTGTAAATGACCCTAAAATCACTTTCATCAACTATGTTCTAAATACACTATTTCATTCTTTAGTTTGAATGAAAAATCTAACAAATCACAGCCACCTGAACTGTTCTTTAAAGTCTTGAAGAGAGCTGTGATGATGGAGCATGGCATATAATTAGTTAGTTTAATCAATGGGAACAAAGGGAAAGTAAATTGTTTTTGCGTCCTCAAGACGCTTTGAAGAAAAAGCAATATTTCTGTTATATAGTAAAAACAATTAACTTTCTAGAATGCAATACATTCAAATTCAGATCCTTCCCCCTGAGATTTTGTATATCTTAATTTTGCAATGAATTAAACATTGTGTTCAGTCAAGTGAGATAATATAATTCTGAAAACAAATACGACAGTGAGTAAATAGAAAGAAATCCTTTTGCAGAAAAAAAAAAGGGTAATTTCGAGAAAGAAAATGAAAAGCGAGGTGACAATGTGTGTATGGAGGGGTAAATCCAATGCAACTTCACCAAACCAAACTAAAGAGTTCTCTAAGCCTTTCTTTGCACCCATATCTCTAATATTTTGCTCTGATAGGGGAGTAAGAAATGTTATCGGGCGAGCCCAGGCTGATGAAAACACAGGGTCAATCACAACTGGACCCCTTAGCAATATTCTCTCTCCCTATCTGCAGTTTGGACGCTCAGTCTAACAATCTAGCAGGGAGAGGGCAAAGCCAAGCCTGATTCCTCTGCTCACCCAGCCAGCCTCCTGAGTTAATAGAAAGGACCTGGTCACCAGGCCCCTCCTGTGTCCTCCTGGCTGATCCCTGCATCCCTCAATTCCATTATCCTCCCTGACCTGGCGTCCACTTCATCAAGCACACCATCATGCATTCCAGCAGCTGTGTCGACAAAGCCCAACAGAGTGTGAGCTGACTGCAGGACGACAAAAACGCATCCAAACAATTCAGATCACAGTGAATTAAGGTGCAGCTTTACATATCCTATCAATCCCATTACTGGAAAATTTAACTCCCTGCTTTAAGATGGATTTATCATAGCTTTACAGGGCCTTTAACACTTTAAGACATTATATGGTATTAATGCAGCACAACAGCTGCTCTGTAATAAACAGCTTCAGAATAGCAGATAAGTTCAATGAGTGTCACTTACTTGATAAAACCATAGTGAAAGTTACCTGACAGTTTGTAAGTGCTGGGGGCAAAATAAAAAAAAGTGCAAAAGGAAACATCTCAAGGCAAAGTAGAAAAGAGAGTGATGGAGTGATAGAATGAAGCTGAGTTTAAGGGGAGACAGGCTGTCAGGTCTTTTTGTCCAGCTCAACCTGTCGACTTCAGACAAGAGAAAACTGAAATGGTTTACTCAGAGAATGCCCTAAGCGTTCAATTCCATCTGAGAGCCCTGGAGACTTGGGGAGGGAAAATTCAGAGCATTTTCAAGCTGAGGAGTTGCCTTCTATGGCCAACTATTTGTTTTAATGAGCATTTTTCCTCCACGACTCTGTGTATTTCACTGTATTTCTCTCCAGCCACTCCCCATTAACTCGCAGTATTGACTCTCTTACCTTCCTTTAGCCCTGCACCTGCCTCATAATATTCTCTCATTAATACTCCCACCCATTTGCCCAAAACAGTAAAAAAAAAAAAAAAAACAGGAAAAATCTCCTTTGCTGAAAGGCAATCCATCTGTCACTGTTTTAGTGCAACAAGGAAAAAAGAAGAAAAAAAAAAAAGGTACTTAGTCAACGCCATCACATTGACAGCATGTCAGCTGGGCTCAGGAACAATCCTGACTTGAAAATGATCAAGGTTAGATAAGAAAAACACACACACAGACACATGAACATTGGAAACACAAGCGTGTATGCACACAGAGCTGGTGAAAATACATGTGCACACACTGACTCACATAGAAGCCAGGACATATCAGACTGGATTGTTTATTAAGATGGCAGACTTGCTGCAGGCAAGCAGGAAGGTACTGTAGGTTCTGGGACAGCACCTGCCATTTTCTCTCAATTTTATTTGCTCTCCTGATTTCCAGTCCCCTCCTCCCCAGCCACCCATTATCACCGGGCAGCAGATGGTTTCCTCTGACTCGACAAAAACCATGCTGGAGAAAAGGAGGGGAGCCAGATAAATAATTTTTGAGTCGTGCCAAGCCATTCTGTGTTTGTTGTCAAGCTGGCTTGGGGGGGCTTTTCTGCACCGTACGCAACATCCGTGCTTATGGACCACATACTACAAGTGTGGAATGTGGTACTTACGCACAGACACACACCAAGGTGCAATCATGTTTGGGCAGACATTTATATACCACGACACACTAATCTGCATATAATACTGCATATACATATGAAAGATAATCTTCTTAACTAGTCACATTTTATTTGGGTTGTATGGATGCAGAATGGTTCCAATTTTTATAATCCATTTATCTGCCCAATACGTTATTGAGTAATTGATTGATCAATAATTACTTTACATTGGTTACTTTATAACTGCACAAGACAAACAATAATCAGGAAATCCTCATGTCTAAGCCAGAAAGTATCTGCATGAAAAATGATTTAAACAACTAATTGATTATGAAAATTGTTACTGGTTAATTTTCTGTTGATCAACTAATCAATTAATCAACTAATTATTTAAGATTAGTTATTTGCAGAAAAATTAGCTCAGTTTCCATCAAGTAGACTTAAACTGCTTTTTCATCATATTCACAACATGCTGAAACATTGCTATGGAAATGCGTTCATGTGATATTGCTCTGAATTTAACAGGAAATGTTGTTCAATACTGTACTGTAAAAAAGAAAATTCTTAGAATTTGAAAGAGCAACCCATCTGCGTGTGAGACTGCATAATCTCACATGCAAATAGACGTGAGCACACATGCTCACACAGTAAAACTAGAAGGATCCCTCTCCCTTCTTAAACCTCCGAATGTTACAGACATGTCAGAATCAGTGTATTGAAGAGAGGAAGACAAAATCAAGATGCATCATGCCTCAGTACTGTGTGTACAAGACCTCCTCTGTCTGGGCAGCATAGACAGCAGTCTGGTCATGGCGAGTGTATCAGCTATTTTTTTCAGACATGGCAAATACTGGCAACTGTCACTATGCGCGCTCTGCAATAGCAAGCAGCATTATTGTGCCTTCCAGAACCTCTTGCCACTGGCTACCATCTGCTGTGGGTACATATAGGAGGGGCCTCGTGGTGATCCAGGGCTCTGGGGTTTGATTGCTTTGTGTCATCCAAAACATCCACATCCAAATAAAGAGAAAGTTAGAAAAAAGTGTTTGCTCATAGCTTTGTGTTTGCCTTTTAGTTTTTTCATGCCAGCCCTTGTCTGTTAAGAGTTATTGCACCAGTTCAGTCCTACAACAACACAGGGTATGACACCAGGCTTCCACAGAAAACTGTCACCATGAATGTTTGGCATAAGCTCCAGCTCTTTGTACCTTTTGTGCATGTGATTTGGGGTTGTACACCAAGCCAAGCCTGAACATATACTGCTCCCTTCGAGTCAAGAGATGGCTTTCATTTCCCCAGACAAATTACTTTATTGCTCGACTCGAGGAGAAATAGCAAGAAAAAGAGAGAGGGATGAGTATATCTATAACACCAAGGTCCCATTGGGGTAAACAACATTACAGCACACACTGATCAAATCAACTAACTGCTATGAGATTTAATAACGGGTCTGGGTAAAAAGAAAGTGTTGTAGTGAGAGCAAAGCAGGGTTTTGAGAAAGCGGGAGAAGAAGGGGGAAAAAAGATAGGAGGGTTGAGGGAGGGATGGGGCCTTAAAAAGAGAAAGGTGCTCACACAGAGCAGGTCAGTAACAATAGCACAGTGAAAAGCTAATCTCGTGAAATGTCATTAGCACAATTGCCAGACACAATGAGATAGCAATGTGCAGGGTGCAGGCCAGTGCTACACCGGTTGATTATGTTCTACCTTTTAAGGTTCAGTGTTCCTCTGGTAGCAAAGCTCTTTACACACAAAAGGAAAATAACAGACCGCAGGCGAGGAGGAGGTTCACTGTTGTGTGATATCATTCAGCTGGCATGGTAATCAGGAAGGTCTGCTAATGTGCGGTTGTTTTCCTGATCGGTTTATCTGTTAATCTATTCTGAATGGATGGACCAGGAGTCTTCCTGGATTTCTGGTGGCCCAGTGTGGAGCTGCCATTATGGTTTAATTTAAATGCATCCAACAAAAAACACCTCCACAATCAGCCGGTTATCTCTGGGGAGATGCGTGTACACAAATTTAATCATAATCAAAATTTCAATAACAGCAGTCACTGCCGTGCCTTGCTATATTGTGCACACCCATAAAATAATACAACATTGTAATTCCACACCATGAACAAATCATAAAAAACAGAATGTGCAAGCAAGTAAATGAAATTCAACTCAGACAGAATCGCTTTTTCTTCCCTTTGGCCAGGCATGGACAAATACTGTGCATTTGGCTGAAATGTGGAGGGTGATGGAAATAATGGCTTTCTTCGGAGAAAAGAAACAAAGAATGACAGAGAAGGAAGGAGTGAAAGATTGAGAGGCAGAGTAAGACACCAATCCATCACATCGCCTTGTATCATTGCCTTTGACAGATCATTTTCATGTTTTCTAAAATTGAGAGGTAAAAAACCCTCCTTTTTCCTCCTCTTGCTCTGACAGAAAAAGCTCCAACCAAGTGTGGTCTGAAACTGACCAGGAGCATTTAAGAGTGTAAAAAAGCGCACAACTCATTTTCTTTCGGACATTATTCACTTACTGTATAGAAGTATCTCCTTTCCATGACAATGCGCTGACACATAAATGTGAGGTGGATTTGTTCTGGGCTTCTGTCATAATTGCGCTGAATACTGGAGCCGAACCATGGGGCGGCTGTGTCCAATCTATTAGACTGGAACATAGAGCATTTCGCGAGTAAACAAAGAGACTACCGCGCCATTTTTGGCAGCCATCTTAAAATTGAGTTCCGCACCAACACACCGGAAAGCTTGGTGCCATAGATGGAGGAAGGTGCTTATTCAGTATGATGGCTGCATACTGAAGGGACAAAGAGGAAATCAGGGTAGTACTTCTTTTTATTGTAATCGATACAAAGTACTAAACTTAAAAACATGAAGCCACACTGCAATTAAGCGATATCCACAGTCCTAAGGAAGACTTAAAATGTTGCATTTCTTTAGCATTAAAAAGCAAATTTTGAGTGGTGTTTAAAGACCTTGTGAATTGGACAAACACATATCTTTACTGACACTTTTAAACAGTCAGAGAAATTACCATAGTTAAAAATATTTAGCACACCTCTTATAAAATCCCTCTCTGCTTACATAGGTTGGTAACTAATTTGAAAAATTCCCTTTCATAAGTGGCTCTGATTGCAAATCACTATTATTTTCACTATTATCGTCCACAATAAGTGGGAAACAAAGAACTCAGTCAAAATAAAGAGGAAATAAAGAAGAAAATTGGCTGCTAAATGTGTTTTAACAGCCAAAAGGTTTCTGCTGTTAGACTCAAAATGTAATACATTATGTATCCAAAAGACGTTCGGTAAGGTAGCTCAGTGTCTAATCAATGTTTCAGGTGATGCAGTTTATTTTCATGATTCTACTGAACAGTGCTTCTCGCCATTTACAACACCTGCCTCTTTCTTGGTTCAAAATGTGTCAAATTTGTAGTCATCATCTGCATTGAAGTAGTATCATTTTATACAGGACTAATCTCAGCCATGACAGGCAGTTTGTGACCTAACAACTGAAAATCCAAACAAACCGGATCCTTCCAGGCGCTAACACTTAACACTGACCCCTCGCAGCACGACAGACAAACAAAATGAAATTACACAACCCAAGTGCCTGGCAGGTATATATGCTATTGATGCACCACAGAAAGGGCTACGGATACAGACTCTATAATTTCAAGCCCCAGGCCAAACAACTGAAGGGGAACAGGCTTCACTTCCACTGAAATTCCAGCTAAGACACTCCGACAGCTCGGCGAGCTCCTGGCTCGACGCACACGTTCTAAGAAGGAAGTGTGATTGCAGGGGTGAGGCTGACAAGCTTCAGTGGAAAAGCTGGGCTGGAAACCCTGTCTAATATCCCATGAGCACTCCGAGGTTGCAGCGTGTGCCCTCCAAGCCCTATCTCAACCCCTCCTTTCTTGCGTTTTCTTTTCTCTTGCAGATAGTGTAAGTGGCTGGGCTGTTACAGCAACATGAACATGTCTTATCTGTGGGACTGAGCAACATAGTTAAGCTTCTTAAGAGAGGGTGACTAGTGCTTGGACATGCGAGCTGTTGAGGCTTCCTTATGTCATGGTAAGACATCCCAGAGGAGTGTGTCATGGACCATGTTGCCCTCCGCTGGCCCTGACGGGGACAGTGAGAAACACAGGTCTCCAGCAGGCCATGACCCTGCCTGATATGTGGTGAGTGTTTGGGGAGCAAAATATCCAAAGCCTGTCACAGCAGCCTCAGAGACGACTTTGTAGCTCTCGTCTGTGGTTTAAACTGAGGCAAAATTACTATTTTTTGTGGCCTTCTGTGTGTGTGTGAGCTCAGAATACATGTGTGGCTGTAATAAATGAGCTTTAACTAGGCAAAGAGCCATTTAGTGAAAAAGAATAAACTGAATTTTTATTGATATTGTTTCCTTTTATGTTGTATTAACTACTTTGCCAAGAGTGCAGTGTGGGGACTTTTAAATGCATTTTACAATGCATGCAATCTGCCAGCTAAATACTGGAATGTTTCAGCAAATAGGCCAAAAACCAGATGACCATATGGCAAGGCTGGAAATCAGTAGAAAAATGCAGTGGAACAGTTACTGCACAGGTTGACACTTATATAGTGGGTCAAGTTCCAAATTGGCACACTGTCTGAACAAAAGAATATCAATATCATCATGTGAATACACCTTTCATGGCGCTCTGATATACGGCACTTCAACACTACCTTGACAGTAGAATGTTTTGTGAATGTTGCTGTCTTTATTGGAACAGCATTCGGTTAACATTACAGAATTTAAATCTACATGAGGCCTTATGTTATCAGGTTGCTATTGTAGCAAGCTAAATATTTTCTACTGAATCTTTCACTCTTTCCACTTCTTTCCGTTAAGGATGAGTAAGCTGATGTGTTTGACAAATAAAATTAACCATCAGTTTGGGAGAAAAAGCTATACACCTCAGTTAATACTGCTTTACATTTTGTCCTCTCCTCTCCTGTAGTCTGTTCCCATGACCATAACCTCATACCACCACACGTTACTCGCACCCCCATCTGAACTTGTTCTTCTTCGAACGGCAACTGCCAAAAGGAAGTGATGGGAGGGCAGAAGATATTGCTCCTGAAAGACATCTGCTTCACTCATTGTGGAGGTTCAATCAAACTGTGGAGTTCAGGAGCCCATGTGTCCGCTAACAACAGCTAAATGTTGTACTGATCATCTTCTCTAAGCAGTATCTTATAGTTCCATTTGACTTGGTGTTTATTAAGAGAGACTAACTAAATGGGAAATAACATCTAGTAATAGCATCTATGATCAGGAGCTGGACTCTTGCAGGTCTGAAACATGTTTGATGAGCTAAACAGAGAATTTGAAACTGTGATGCATTCAAACAAAGATAGGTTATAAATCTGACAGAGCAGACAGGCAGTTAGATGGATGCTACAATCTCATGGAGCCTCCTATTGACTTTCACTGGGAACTGAGAGTTCTGGCAGACAAAGAAGCAGCCTTTTGTCAATATGGACTGCAGGTACAGAACAGTCAGGTTTCTGGCCAACATCCTTTCTGGTATGACAAAATGCCCAAAAACAAACTCTGAAATTGTTTTACAATAAGTAAGGCTGTATTTTGTTTAACTTCCTAACCACATCCATATAATAGGATTTAGTCTGCTGAAATGCACATATTGAAACTTTCTACAGTGTTACATAACCTCAGCACCTAGAAGGTAAAATCTCTAATCACAGACAAGTGTGAGTAATTAAACTGAAAATACAAGCACAGCCATGGCTGGTGTTTGCTGCAAATGTGCCTAATTAATGATGCAGGGCTGTAACATTATGAAAGCAAAAGGGTCAAATTTATCAGCTCCGCTTATATGAACTCTGGACATTGTGATGAATATGCCCTTTGGCTACAGAGAGCCTATCACCTTTCATTGAGGTGCCCAAGATTAGCATTATTAAGAGAGATACAGCAGAATATGCATTACAGCGCTGTCAGATAAAAACCTCTCATGAGTCCACTAAGGTATATAATTACCAGTGTGGCTACAAGTCTCTTACTATCTGTTATTTGTATAGCATTTTTATTACACTACACAGCATTTTCTGGTAAAAATGAATAAAATACACTTCAGTAATCAACATTTGAGCCTCACGAGAAAATGTGCTCATATGCTAATTGCAGATCTATTTTATGTAAGTGACACGATGTGAGAAGGGAAATGGACTCCTGACTTTATCATCCAAAAAGACAAGTTCACATAAAGCAATACACAGGCAGCCACATGTGTAACCTGTGGCGGTGCTCCAGCTTTTGAGGTTTCAGTCTTAAAGCTCCAGCCCTTCTCCCCCAGGGTTTGAGAGGAGACTGAAAGACTGGTTTTATCCCACAAGATGAAGTGGTCAGTGCAGCTCTGTGCGGCTGCAGGCGCAGGGGGAGTCTACATAGAGCACTGCTTGGGGTAAGATATACACTGGAGAGACATGCTGGGATCATTAGAGATCCAAAACCCTTAACGAAACTGTGAAATAGCCATGAACTACACTGCGGCAGGTGGATATACAGACTTTTGCTTGAATTATGGAAGGATTTTTTTAAGTAAAAGGCTTTTCTGTCTGTTTGGAACCGCCTTTCAACTGACTATGAATGAGCTTCTCTTGATTTGCTCTAATGTGGTTGGTTTTTCAAATGCAAATGCTACTCTATACAGATGGCAAAAGTAATTTCAAGGTCCATATCCCGTGTCGAAAGTTACAATCGACAAGTAAAATAAGGATATTTTTGAAGATTTGTTGGTGTCTCCATGCTTGTTTTTTTTCCTTAACAGTACACAGTTTGAAAAAAAAAAAAAAAAAAAAAAATTCCAAACTGACTCAACAACTAGTTACACAAGTCAAATCTGCATTAAGACAATCAAGGAAACTACATGTCTATTGTTCAATATAAAATGCCATTCCAAAAGTGAAATAATCTTTGATTCAAGAATATTATCGCTTTAGGATGAACAAAAGAAATTCATTTATACCAGCTATAAAACACTGCATTCTCTATGTTCTTAGAAAGTCAATGTTTTTAAGGGGTTTTCCTTTTTTTATAAATTCAGTATTTATAAATACTTGTCTAGTCTGTAAGTACATACTGCATTTCAAGAGGTAAAAATCAATGCAGTGTGTCTGTCAATGTTGTAGTTCACGCACATTCTCCTTTTCCTTTGTTTTCTGTTTGATAGTGCCAGCTCTCGTCAGTAGACTCATATACTAAAGTTGTACTACAGAGTAACAATAGTGTTGTGGAGAATAACACAAACAGTAAACTTTTCAGTTTCCTCTGGCTATTTGGCATGCTTATGTTCCATTTCACCTTAAATCTTGTGAGAATCACAGTTGAGTATCTGTTTTATCAGTCCCACTGCCAGTGAAATGGGCAGATTTTGAAAAGATTTGCTTTTGATCAGTGTAACGGATACATCCACACATCAAATCTATGAAAACCACGACTACAAAAACACAAAAAAACAAAGAACTTTCTTGCAGTGGCTTTTTAGCCATTAGGCCTTTGGCATTTATAAAATGATCTGATTTTGTTATTCAGTTTACTTATTTTGTTATGTAATAATATGAGAGATGAAAAAAGAGAGACAACATTAATATTCATAAGTTAGATGATTAATCACTTACATGGATGAGTCATGTCACAATCACACACCCACTGATCGATACAATGCAAAAGCAGAAACCATTAACAGTTTAAATATTCCTTGGATACAGACAATTCTGGATATCTGCATTTGCTCTAGGCTACAGTTATGTTCACAAATTGTGTAATTTTCCAAATGCGCCTTGTAGCAGGAACAAGAACAATAAGAACTTTTACATCTGCAGATATGAATTCCTTTGCAGGAGCTGACGCGGTTAGTTTTTGCATAACGTTTTCAGGGGACGTTATCCAAAGGACCCTCTTCTTGACCAGGAGTACGCACAGCCCCTTTACTGTATCTGAGTGAGGTAATGATGCCACTGGAGGCAGGCTTTAAAGACACCTCTGTTGTCAGCGGCAGCACCTGTGCTGTACACAGATACCTATTTCCCTTACACAACCCTGCACACTGGTTCCCTGTGCACTTGTTGACAGGAGCTTGTAATCTAAAATAGTCTGCAGGGTTGAGCTGTTAAGTCCCTTGTATAAATGGTATACAGTAATGGTGGGAAGTGGAGGAATAAGAGGGAACATCTTCCCTCCAAAGCTTATTGAGCTGTCAGGTTTTAGTCCCCATCAGAGAGCATCGATTTCCTGTCATATATTCGACTGTTTGTGATTTTACATCCGTCTTTGACAAGAGTGCTTCACATAATGGGCCTGCCTTGGTGGTTATGAATACATCAGGAAGCCTGTCCACATATTGATCTGTGTTGACGCCAAGCGTAGTCCTTTATTTAAATTAATCCATAACAGAGTAGCCAAGTGCTGGTTTTACGCTCTGATCTTTAATGGAAACTATCAGACTGTACATTGAGAAAGACACAGCTGAGTCACCACAAGCGGTGATGGGGGTGACACAGAGAGAGCTAATAGTTCTAATATGTCCGGATGTCGAGATATAACATTTTCCTTTTGCAATCCATTCTCTGAATTTGAAGAGCTGACTTGAAATTATATTTTGGCATTAGCATTTCAGTGACCTTGCCAACACAAAATTCAACTGTCAAAAACCATAGTGCTGGGAACGAATAAAGCAAAAGAAGCAGGATACACTTAAAACAACTGATGAAATGGATGAATTAAAGTTTTTTGGCATTTACTAAACACAACATTTTTTGTCACCAACAGGTGCATGAAAAATATATACAGCATAAACGTCTATTTGACTAAATCACAGTGCTGTGCAAAATCAATTATGTTTAAAAATGCGTCAGAATTTGTAGCCTGTAAACTGTATAACAGAGCAGTTCTTGCATTATATTCATATACATTTTAAGCAATGAGAGAAGACCTTAAATAGGTTGTGTTTTCCATAGAGACCACGCCTCATAATGGAGATATAGAATGTGCACGCAGGGGACATTGCTTGTGAGAACAGTCATAATCTCTCGGCCATGCCTGGACATTAGTGAGAATCATTAGGCTCATTTAAATGGGGCAGTTAAGACAATGAAATTACACTGTATATTTGAGTGCAGAAACAAAAGAGAGAGCTCCCCCCCATTGGTATGCAATCTCTTCTAAGTCAAATATGCCACTAATCTGGCTGGAGGAAAGTGCCCAGCTAAGGCATCTTGGGAGGCCAAAAGCCAGTGGCCCAAGACAGTTCACAGCACCCTCCATGCATGTAAAACACAATGCGCTCATTGTATATTTCTACATGTGAATTAAATGGTTGCAAGAATGGTCACAACCCTAGCATCAAAATAAATGGCAAATAAGCCAAAAAGTCCTCGCAAATACAATGACAAAATGTGTTGTTTGTAACTGCCCCCCAAAGCAACACATATAACAATGTTCTGATCTGAAGTTCCCATCGCCAGGGCATCATTTTCTAGTGCCTTCCAAAAATGTTATGAAT
>NC_053403.1:17701447-17777447 GCF_016859285.1 Xiphias gladius | reverse complement strand
CTATTTTATGCAACTTTTTACTTCTACTCAGCTAAATTTCAGAGGGAAATATTGTACTTTTTACTCCACTGCAATTATTTCACAGCTGAAGTTACTAGTTACTGTACAGATTAAGATTTTGCATTAAAAAAGCACTCAATGTGTGGCAGTGTGTACTTCCCCTTGTCCCCATATCAGATGTCTATGCGCAGTTAGCAATTCCACCAAAGTGATTCCCCCTCTAACCTTTCAGATATTAAATTTTAAATAAGTGTTGAAGGCCTAAAGAGGTAAAATGATCCAATATATCACAAAAAAGCAACAATAAGAAAACAGTAAATCAAAAAAATAAATTACTAGAATTTTGTGTAGCTGAACTTTGTTTATTCTTCTTTCCAACCCTATTAATCATCTCATGAGCCCCAAATTTATACTGCAACACGTTCCCTACCAAACTGTATATAAAATAGATACAACTAAAACTTTCTTGACCAGTGACAACAGTAATATGCTGCTCATATAGTGATGTAATACTTCTGGATTATTAGTAATCTTATAATGTAATATGCATCATCGTGTATCACTTACTGAAGGATGAGTACTATTATTGTACTGTACTTGTAAGATTTTGAATGGAGGAATTTTGTAATGGACCATTTTTAAATTGTAGTATTGATACTCTCTTACTGATGAGATTACTTTTTCCAGCACTGTCTAATTCTGATAATCACTTGTACTTATTACTAATTATCCCATCAGTAACTTGGTGATTCAACAGAAAAAATGTCCGAACAACAATAGCAACAGTGTCAATATCCCTTTGTATTCTGCTCTAATACCACCAACATTAATCTTGTTGCTGTTAACGATTCTTTCATCACGTCAACCATCATAATCTGATGAGTGTGATGCCATGTCATGTAAAGTGTTACTCTCAACTCTACATGCCACTAAACACTTAAACTGTGTACCAATAGTGCTAAAAAAAAGGCACATGTAAAAAGTCACAACTACTAAACTGTGTAAAGATGAACGGAAAACGTTTACATGATGTATACAGTGGTTGTGGTTATGGCAGAGGAGTACTTTGCAGTGTGATGATGTGTGGAACTCATAATGAGAAACACAGAGCTCCCAGTAATTTGTTAGCCTGAGTTAAGGTCAAACCACAAATGCTGCATGATTGATTCAGCACCAGTCCCTATTAGAATTTGAATTTAAAATATATCTATTATTTATGTATGTATTATTAAAATGGCTGGCTGTCGATCCCCTGAGCACAGAGCACAGGGAAAGCCCCACAGTAAATGGACCACAATACTATGGACCGACAATCGAATAATTGACAGAGGGAAATGGAAGAATAATGAGAGACAGATAAAAGTAGTCTGGGGTCCAAGAAAAGCGTCTGTCATAATGAGGACCTTATTAACAAAACAAAAAAAATTTTTTTAAAAAGCCTTGAACCACTATGTAACCTAATTTTTTTGTGACAGTGCAAACATGATTTGTTTGTTACATATGAAGGATGTGAAATATATAATAAGGAAAATAAGATATATTTAGAACACTAAGACAAGACAAGTAACTGTACTTTAGGGCTGCTGAACTTTACTAAAAGTTCAACAAAGCTGTCAATGACAAAATAACACATAAAAAGTTAGTATGGTTTTACTTCATAAAGCTTTAACTTACAGAACTTATACCGTTCTTAAATTTTATCATTGCTACAGTTATGATGCAGTTATGATGCAAGATCCATCATTTCACTAGTTTTACAGCTATTTGGTCATAAACCAAAGTATTGCACAAATCGTGACATGATGACGCTCGTAGATGAAAAGTTCACCAGGACTCACCAAAGTCATTAGGATACATCATCTGGGCACTGTGGATATCCGTACCAAATTTCATTGTAATCCACGATAAATGTGTTGTGACGTGTGACTAAAAAACAAAAATGTCAACCTCATGGTAGTGTTAGAGAAGAAGTCAGAGGATTCCCAAATTCAGTAGGCTCCATTATCTGGAGGCCATAAATGTCTCTACAATATTTCAATGGCAATCCCTGTAATAGTTGTTGAGATATTTCAGACTGAACCAAAAAAAAAATTCTTAACCAGTCTGAACCAAAATTCATTCTCCTGTTCAACATGCTCTGTACTTCAAGTTATGTGTTCTTCAATAAAGACACTGAAGCTAAACAAAACGTGGCCATGATCCTTCCCAGATATCAGCTCAGTAGGGGAGGAGAGCACGAAGTCAATTGGCTAATGATTTTGTTTCCAAGGATTTCAAGAAGCATCCACTAAGCCTTGCTTATTGTTTCTTTTGTGCACCCACCTGGAAACCTTACCAAGTCAAGCAAAGAAATTTCAAAGCAAGGGCTGTCAGTGTCTGTTTATAGCCAAAGAGAGTGCAAGCACTCTTAGTCCACCTACTTCAAATAAAAATGAAAGTAAATGTTTTAATTTCAGCCTGAGGTAGCATCCGGGAGCAATGTCCGTAACTACTCTTACTGTAGCCAGATTCATTTGCACAAATATAGCCCTGGCAGCACACCAGCAAAACATTTAGCTGATGCTGAGAGCGCTTGCAGACCACAGGTGTGAGCTGAAGCTGAGTGAAGTGCCAGTCGAGCAGGAGAGATGTATTGTTTACCGGTGCATTTTATAGGCTACTCCATCTTTATCCTCACTGATATCTGATATTCCACATGACATGACAGATGCTTTAAAAAGCCAGAATTCACCTTTCTTATGGAGTTAACCTTAAGGTGGCAGCACTTTGAATGTCAACCCCTCCACATGTGGACCTTTTTAAATGCCACCACTCTTTATTCTACAATTGTGGAACGGGACAGACAAAGGAATAGGGGGGTGACTATGGGGGAAGTGGAAAGAGGCTGGCAGATGAGTGTTTTTTTTCTCCACCAGACGAAAACCAAATGACATACAATCAGCTATGCTCAGCAGGGGGTTCATTTAACACTTAAAGGGGGATATTGGTACTAAGTGTGGGTCTTTGAACAGCTAGAGAGCTGAACCGCTCAATTGATGATGTGCTCACTTACATAGATAGATGAATGGCAGCCTTGAACTATGGAGAGCAGTTTGTCCTCTTTTGGGTTCACTGAATTTCTTTCAACTGTAAAAAGTAGCCTCTAGAATATTCAGGGAATACTTTTTATAGACCAACCTGAACATGTTATGCCTCAAGATTGTCCACAAAATTAGTGCTGTGTGATATTATTATCTGCATTGCACTTTTCTATAAATGAAGATTCCACATAATTTGCAAGTACACTGTTGCAAATTGGAGATTACATGGCTGATTTAAAACTTGTTTTAGGCTACGTTTTTAAATCGAAATCTTTTGAGTATTACAATAATCAAACCACTTGTAGGTTTGAAAGGTGGCTGTAAATAGTTTATAGTCTTTTAATGACAAAACAGCAGCTGTAGTAAGCTGTATCCATTCAATTCATCAGAACATCTTTTTTGCTAAAATATGACTAAATAAGCTACTTTTGATGGAGTTTTGAGCTTTAACAATGGTGACAACAGAGTGTAGTGGATTTAGCCATATTTTGAAATAGAATAATGATTGTTCACAACAAAGGGATGGTGAATGAAAATGTAGACTATGCTGCAGGAGTGGTCTGAGAAATTTGTATGAATGTCCTATACTAATTTTAGTTCGGAAAATTGCCACAATTAGAAAATAGTGACAGAATTCAAGCTGATCACAACTGGGAACAAACTACAAACTTTTTACACCCATATTTCAGGCCAATAGAAGGTAAATGCGTGATAATCACAAGATAAATTTGTGTGAAGTATCACTTTCCCCTTTGACAAAGACCTTTCACCCTATGATGAGGAAATGGGGGAGTGATGCAGTGTTGGCAGCGATGACAAATGATAATTGCAAATCTAAGACGACAGCCACTTCAAATTGCCAGGGGATCAACACTGACCCCTTGACACTTGAGCGAATCGAGCAAATCTGATAACCTTCCACATGCTGTGGAGTGCAATGTGCCTGACGAAAGCCTTGTGTGTTTCTGTTTGTCGTTCAGCAGTATTTTCCTTTATGTTGTCATGAGAGTCGCTGCGAGCATTTCCAGTCTTGAAGCGATGAGGACTAGGAGTCAAGCGTCATCTGTGATCCCTTGGTGTCCTGTAACAGCTGTCTCCGGCATCAGAGCATGCGGTTGCCGCTATCCCATATTACATCTCTGCCACTCAGCGCCAACGGATCAGCAATCCAATTTCACACAGGCGCGCTCAGAGGGAGGCAATGCTGACGCAGGAATGAGGATCTATGCTTCAACAAAGACAAGCAGTTGTTTGAAGTGGCTGGGGGCGGGGGGGGGAATTAGATAGAAATAGTAATGGAAGTGTGATGGAGGGAGATAAAAAGCAAGAGTGATAAAGTGGGGAAGGGGGTTTCTATGACTGTTACTTTTTAATCAATTGAGCTGCTGCAGAGAGCAGAATAAGCTACTAATTTTCCCAACCCTCTCTGAGCACAGGAGAAAAAAGCAACGGCAGGCACAGAAGACAGATAGAAAGTAAGACAGAAGATCTGAGATGAATCTGCACTTTGTAAACACCTTTGTTTGTGTCGTGACATCCAATGCGCCAGTTTATGCTCAGTCAAAGACCAGCAAGAAAATGATCTGTGTACTGCTGGGAGAGCAGATGTACAGTATTGGATGACAACATACTCCTCAGCTCTTTTAACATCACACACTCATAATGCATAGTCATTGTGACATAGATAGAGAGGGGGCTTGCATCTCGTCTTTCACAAAGCAGAGAGATTTGAATCTGATATCCAATGACTGGTTATTAGATTGAGCCATCGGGCCGTCAGTTTGGAGCCAGACTCATAAGACAGCTGGTGTGTCGAGGAGGCTGCTTTCCATTCCCACCCACTCACACAAAACACACACACAAAAAAAAAAAAAAAAAAAAAAAAGGGAGAGCAAGCCCCCACTTGACCATAATTTTTCAGCCAGGGTCGTGCATTCAGCCTTTAGTAAATCTCACTGTAACCAGAACAAACTCACCACAAAGCAAAGACCCTAATACTATTTTAGGATATTATTGGTTCTCAGAACAATAACCCATCTCTGCCTCTTTTTTATTTTCTCCAAGCGGAGTAAAATCCGGCAGATGCATCTAAAGCAGAAGCAGCAAGCATGAAGACTTAGCCAGGTTTGCAGACTTTTGATAGGAAAGACAGGCGGTTGGATGAATAAATGCAGAGCTCCATTGTTGGTACAAAAGGTCAGCTGGGATCCTACACCTACAGAAAGGAAGATAGATGCAGGAGGACAAATGAGAGGATATGGATTGGATGAAACCTGTGGAACATCCTGTCACTGTGAGATTGACAAGACAAAGATAACACTTCCTTTCACCGATTCTTTGACCTGTTGCACAGTTATCGTCCCACATCTGCCAACTTTTTCATTTTTGTATGGATTTTTTTTCTTAAATCAAGATGACTGCTGTCAATATTTTCTGTTGACAATAAAAGATGATGTCCTGACTGTGTGATGAGGGTGTGAAATTTCTGGTAAATCTGTCATCAGATTCATGACTCCCATTTTCCATCTACCCAAATTCAAATGCTGGTAACAAAAAACAAAAGTCTGACAGTTCCCTTTCTACAGTGCCTTTCCTCTGACAGTTTGACAGTGTGTAGTCCTCATGACTGAGCTGTCTGTCTGTCTTTCAGTCTGTTTTGCCTTCTCTCTGTCTGTCTGTCTGCCTGGCTCTGTATCACTGTCCTTGATTAGTAATCGCTGCAGCATTGCCTGGTCTGATTCCGATTGGAAAGCCTTAATTCACCCCACATGGTGCAGACACTTCCAGACCCTGGTGCAATTGGTCCTGGTAAACAAACAATCATTGCTACTTGTTAACACTTCCATATATCATCTTAAGGAAAATCACTGCTTCCTCTGCAGTTTGCTCCCTTGAGGTCCACTATTTCTTAATGACTCGGTTGTAGAAGCCTGACAGTAGATTTTTTTTGTCCAAAAACATTATGATGATGTTACTGTGTATGGAAAAAAAACATTTTAAAGAACTAATACATAACTACAGGAATGTAAAGCAGAGTAGGAAAATTATGATGAATAGTTCATAAACTATCAGACTGATTTAAATCATGTGTATTCATCTAACTGGGTTATGAATGAGTTATGAATGTATTCCTTGAAAACAGCATGCATACTGTATGGTGCCAGAAATTAAAATCCTGTTTTCCTATTGAGGGAAATCCAATCAGAAGAAGCAAAAGGGAAGTGGCATTTTTAATAGTGGCACGTATAATATTTAAGGGCGGCATTCTGCATACCCACTGAGGGCTGTCTTTATCCAAACTGACATTTCGACTGGACGGACAAGGCAGAAAGAGCTGATAGGTTTGTCAGCTTGGTGTCAGACAGGCTGACTTTTGGCACTAAAATATACCCGAACACATGCACCACTTAACCACTTACAAAGAACAAAATGTGCAACAGACCTCTGGCCCTACATATTTAAATTGCATAACTGTTCAAACACTAGCAGTCAGATAAAGAGACACTTGACTCCCCTAAGAAAATGCCTTCCAGTTTTACATGATGGAGTGTGGATAATGAATGAAAGCTGCAGTAGTGAAAGAAAGTATTTCTCATCAGTCAGTTTGGTCTACTTCTGAGGAATTGTCTTCTGAGAGATGGATTTTGTGACATTTTCACTGTGAATGCAAATGGCATGCAGCAAGGCTGTGATAGGAGGACAACACATACAGTAGAAGCTAATAAATCAAATCCAGGCAGCAGAGTGTGAAGATTGTTTACCTATCTGCTCCTCAGAAAAAGATAAAGGCATCTCAGAAAGGCTGCACTACTTAGTATTAGGGAGAATTTTGAGTGTTTGTTTTTAATTTTAATTTGTGCTAAAATGTCAAACATCAAAGAACAATACACCTTGATTCGTGCCAGTTACACATTAAATAAGATTTCTGGTAAACTATAAACATTCTAAATTATATAATGAAGCAGGATGCATCATTAATTTATGTCCATCAGTATAAAGTAACAAAGGCAGCTGGATGACATTATATCAAGCTGTGAAACAATAATTTCTCTTGCAGCTATGTTTAGTGTTCTTAGGTTTCCTCATGAGGGAGCAGGGTTTTTTTTTAAGACACCATGGTGAGGCTGTCTGCTTTGGAAATGTAAAGTTTCACCTCATCTTGAGGATAGAGTTCCCCTATTAGATAGAACAATTGTATTTTTCTCTCCCATCTGAAGCTAATTCAAAAGCAACTCTCACCTGCCACCCCCCTCCCTCCCTCCTGTCTCTGTTCTGTCTCCTTCATCCAGCTTCCCCAGCATGCGCCTTCTTAAACTTTAATCATCTCATATTCAATACATTTCATAGCAATTCGCCACAAGGTTATCCCAGTTTTCAAAGGACTTCTTTGCTTTTAGCCTCAAATTGAATAAAGATTCAATGATTTCAGAAAAATTCCAATCTGTTCATTACCAGGCTCCTTCATAAAAGAGTGATATTCACATAAAGAGTTTTTCTTGATGCAGATTTAGGGGCCCAGCAAAATAAAAATTTAAATGGAAAAAGAAAAAGAAAAGAATAAAAGCTAAACCACTGCCAACACACTATAATGGTGATGCATAGTCACATTACACCGTTGATTTATATGCTGTTACTGTGGTATCCTTAAAAATGCTGAATGTTTCAAAGCTGACCAGAATATATTTTATTGAAATTTGTTTGCCTTGTTATTCACGTGTCAGGAAATGACACAAATGCCTCAAACTAGTTGCAGAGAAAAAAACAAAAACAAAAAAAGAAAAAAAAAATCACCCAGACAAGGCATGCTTTTTATGAGTTTCTTTCTTCTTTTTTGATTGTATGAGTGAGGTCATGACACCTGCTGTTCTCTGGATACCATGTTGTGTTGGCCACAGCATGGGGTCTGCTTGAATCCATTGGCTAGCTGACCTGAAATCAATGACCAACAAGACACAACGTGTGATTGTATTTCAAGATGAGCTTTATTGATTGGTTCTGTCAGTGCTTGGAAATTGGGATTTTTTTTCATGATGCTTACCTGAGCTAGCATGAGAACTTCTAGCAAATATCTTAAAATCAGCTTTCAAAACAAACCTTTTCAAAAACATGAAAAGTACAGAAATACACTGCTTTCTAATTTCATACAATCATTGCTTTTAAGTATATCCACTGACAAAGGCAATAGAGCAACCATCCATTTTAAAAGAATCTTTGCTAGATGGTGAGATCTTACACGGGAGGATGACATCCTTTCAAGAACAGGGGTATGACAAATAAACCAGTCAAAAGAAATGGATGTATAGCACTTTGTGTCGAAACGTGCTCAGCAGAACAGAATGCTTCATTTGGTCTTGCTAGGGAAAACCACTTCAGTGGACTGCCAGCAGCAGGTATTACATAAAATCCCTATCAGCTGAAGATCAAACAGTGGTAGGTATTATAACTGAAGCAATTGTAACACCCCTTGTTGGCTTTTAATAAATAGAACTAAAAGGTAAATATCAAGTTAATCCATAATCAAGCAGTAATATGGTTATACTATACTCTTTATAAAATTAATGAAATGTAAAGTGACTACTATGATTATTGGTAATGTGAAGCAAAAAGGACAACTGATAACTAACATTATAAATCCTCATGACTGACTTTGAAGTACTCAAGACCACTGTCTATCACTGTTTTTGAGACAGTGTTACCTACTTGACTTCTCTAGTCCTACACACATTAAATAAACAAGACTGAAGGAAGCAATCTGAAACAATGAGACAAAATATGATCTTCTTATGATCAGTACACACAAACTTACTCTCAAAAACAATGTATTCCATTTTTTCCAACTTTTTTATTTTTCAGATATAAGGATACTGTCAAATAGCTACAAAATGCAGAGGGTAATCTTCACAGAATCTCTTTAAATCCATCATACTGAACTTTATCTAAAGATCCCCTTATTGCGCCATAGCACTAAAGCTTATCTGAAGAATGCTAACTTACTTAGAGTTTGTTTCCAACAACATTAAACTAATGAGATGCCTGCAGGCTAAACAAATAACTCATTCTGCTGGCTTGAGACTACTCTGTAGATCAGAAACCAGATGTAATAAACATGAGCTTACCAGCAAAAAAAGCCATATGAGTAACGGGTATTTGTTTGTGGCACTCCTCAGATCAATAACTTTACAGTACAGTATATTCTTTTAATATCAACTTTGGCTCCTGCATTTGTGTTCAATAAGGATTGGGTAAAGAAGTCCAGCACTACTGCTATTAAATATCAGGTGGATGGATTAAAACTTCATATTAAGGGATTAGACCATGCAGGGAAATCCAGGTTTCAGTGTGCTATCTATGGGAAGACACTTTCTGAGTAATGTTGTAGCAGATAAAAACTCCAGCCTAGGACCATGTTTAAACCCTATAAAATCCTTACTTAATACTCAATAACAGGCTGTACCATTAATGTGCAAACATTTAACTGAGCATAGATCTTTCACAAAACTTTCCCCAGGAAGTGAATGGACACAGCTAAAAAGGTGTCTGAAACGTAATGTATTTTTTTTATTAAAAGGGTGAAAACACTGTACATAATGATGTGTGATTTATAGATTTTATAATCAAAAATGCTTTTAGCCAAAAACAAAAACAAAGGATGTAACCCAGTGTTTATTTTCAGTAAGACACTTTCAGTTCACTGTCTGCTTTTAATAAACATGAACCTCCATACCACCAGGATGGTGAGAAACAATCACATCAATGACATCATAGTGAAATGTTGGTATATTCGCTGTAGATCTGTCTTATTGACCTAACATTTTCTTGCTTAGCTGGCATCATCCTGGCTAAAAAGCTGGATTTAAAGTGTGATTCATTCTTAAAAATCCAACCAGCTAACCAATTACTTCATTTTAGAAGTATTAGTCTGTTGAGTTAAATTTATATTTTAAGGAAAAGATACCATGGCTCACAATGGCATACAAAGTGAAAGTGGACTTTCCGCTGAGATAGACAAGTCCTGTTCATCAGCAGGAGACAGAAACAGTTGCGGTTATTACGAACATGAATTTAGTGTGTGCAGTAACTATACATCATGAAAACGGCACAAAAATTCATAGAAATTAATTAATGGCCCAGTAGGGTACAACAAAGTGTAGCTCTAAGTTAAATATAGTCCACTGTTCCATGTGGTTAGCTTTATGTTAGGATGGACAGAACAGCCAGATGGTACTGCTCAACTCTCAGCATTTGTCACACACACACACACACACACACACACACACACACACACACGCACCATCATGCCAACCAGATAAAGCAAACGATATGAAGAAAGGTTTTTGGGAACTGACCACAAAAAACACAAAACTACCACTAATACAATACACCTATTGTGTTCCCCATTTTACCATTAAGGAGAATGATTACTCCATTTATGGTTTTACTACACAGTAATATTTAATGTGTGCATGGCTATCACTTTCAGACAGACACACACAAACTCCTGCACTTGTCTAGCACTGTGATCCCGCTAGGGTCGCCGTGTTTATGAAGAGAGAGTCTCCAAACAGTAGAGATCAATAACAGCCTGTCAGCTTTTTAGTGTAGCCATGGACAGAGCTGAGACACAGGGGCCACAGAGAGAGAGAGCGCTGCATCCGTCCATCAGACTCTTTATGACCCCCAGCAGCTTTGATTGAAGATGACAGAAAGAGAGAGAGAGAGAGAGCAACTGAGGACAGCAGACAGCTAGGAAGAAGATAGAAAGACAGGCTTCTATGGTTTTGGCCAGCTCTTGAGGTCTCTGCATCTTTTCTATGCCATATTTAAAGCAGAGCCCAGACTCTGGGTATTTCCCTTTTTAAATGTTGCTGGTCTCTATTGCCTGCCCTACAAAGGACTGTCAAAGGCATGACAAAGTAGAAAGGTAGATCCCTGAATAAAGCTAACGGATTGGCATCTAGGGAAGGATCTGCATAATATCTGCTGCATATACTCACACACATTTCCACATAAAGTGTACCTTTAAACAAATGTGTGGTCATGTGCAAGCCAAGGCAACTAATTGCTCTGGCAGCCATTGAATGACGACAATGGCCACAGTGGGAGTTGGCCAGACTTAGTCAGAATGTATGCAATTATTCAGCCGCACAAAAGGAAGGGTTGACGCGATGCCACAGCAGATTTACTGTGTCTGTGGTCAGTGCATTCAGCAGGGTATCTAATGATGTGCACTTATGGGCTAAATTACCAGAGCATTTTTTACCTCTGGTCTTGGAGTGAGGGCCCCTTCGAGAGCAAGAGACCAAGAAGGTGTTGGAGAAAAAAAAGCCCAGAGGGATCTGCTGAAGATCAAATTAAAGCAAATGATCTGATAGTGGGGGGGGGTGTTGAAAGAAGATGAATGGTATCCATGGAAGCAGAGGCACGGGAGAGGCTGAAATGCCTAACTCTTTTTTGGTAAAGGCCCCTCTCTTCACACACTGCTGACAGCCAGATAGCTAGCAAATCCCTGGACGAGGTGGTAGAGAACACAAACTGTATGGCTCTTGACTATACCACTCAGACATTTCCACCACCTCTAACAAATAGTTCTCAGACATTTCCAGGCTCCAGTTTGTATAAGGTCTAAACTCAAGTACAAATATGATATATAGTCAAATTAGGAATGTATACACCAAAACCACACACAATCATTGCTATTTCTGTCACCTGAGGCCTCATTAAAAGTTGGTGTATTACATATTTTGGATCAGATATCATGTTAACTATATGACGAGGTGACACTTTATACCTATGCTAACCTTCATTAAGAAATAAGAGGTTTGAATGGGAGAAAGGTGCAGCTATAAAAGAAACATGTTTTTTAAAAAGTCTATGATATTAATTCCAGCCTTATGTAATGATGAGGATCTTTGTTTTTGTTTGCTTATTTGGAAAAGCATCACCTCTAAACATTAGTTCTGACAGCAGCACCCATCTGAGTGACTGTCAGATGTAATTTACATAATGAAAGAAGAAAATTACCAAGGAGGCAAAGACAGGACAAGCCTGCCATTTGGCAGGGAGAGAAAATGAAGATGGAAGGAAAATAGTTTGCCAAGAATGGGGCATTGGATAAAGAGAGTGCAGAGCGAGTAGCAGAACTGAAGTGAGGGATAGGGGTGGAGAGTGCAGGAGGCAGCAGAGAGAGAGTGGAGGGGCTTGAAGAGCTGAGACAGTTGAACCATGAAGACAGGCATGCCAGTGAGTTGGACAGTGCAGAAACATTTGGAGAACTGGAAGACAGCAAGAGAGAAGGACGCTGTAAAGCCTCAAAAGCATGGACAAAGTTGGAGATTATGTCCAGTTGGGGAGTCTTCACAGGTTACAAAGTTGACACAAGAAGAGACAAAGACTAGAAAGAAACTTGACAAAGTGGGAGGAAACACAGAGGTTTCCAAGACAAGTCAGAGGAAGCAGGTGTCCTGGCATCCTGTGGACAAGCCTCTTACCTTGGCCGATGCCGGAGCTACCGATCCTGGTGCCGTGATGCCTCGCTTGACCGCTATGTCGCTGCTGGATGTTGTCACAGCAACTGTAACCGGGGTGGGTAGGAGAGAGGGGATGACTGGAAGGGGAAGGAGTCCTGGACGGTTGTTGCCATTGACAACGGCAGAGGCACAGCTATGATTGGCTCCTCCATTGTGGAGGCCAGAAGGACGGATGTCTCTCCGCTCCCAGGGTCCCCGGTAGTCCCTCTCAAAGCGGTGGTGGTGGCGTGACATCACTTCCTCTTCCTCTCAGAGGGAACAACAGGGGTAGGCCTGCAGGAAATTGAAAGAAAGAGGGTGTAGGACAGGTTAGATTTTTGCATTATAATCTAGGCAAATGGTAGTAAGAGATACAGGCACAAAGGCAGGGTTTCAAGATAGAAGACAAAGAAAGAGCGAGACAATGAGTGAACTAAGGAGAGAAAATGTTGACATGAGGGTGTAAATGCTCACAGCATCTGCTCCCATTCCACCTGACTGACACGAACACACTGCAGCTCATTTGTTGCCTCTACTTTCTATTCTCTCAGTCATTAATGAGGGCTGCAACAAGGGGGAAAGAAATGAGCACTGCTGAGCAGGTCTATAAAAAACACCATCATTGTCAACATCCTAAGGAGCAAAGTTTGTTACGTGAAGCATCTAGGCTCAACAGTAAGAGGTTAAAACAATATGGCCAAGCCAGACGCAAACACGTACATGCTCTGTCAAGTTCTCCTAAGGACAGCGCAGCAGTATCATGACCTTGTGGTCAAAATTCATTCATCTGAACAGATAAATACCCCTGCAATTACAGCTCATCTCATACATCTAATGGCTGGTTAATTCAATCAGATTGCCCTTGAAGTGCATTTGAGGGTTCTCCCCTTTATCAAGCAAAGCAGGCTGTGATAGGCTAAGAGGTGACAGTGAGCTGGAATTACATCGGTATGGGGTATGGTACTATTGTGTAGCATGAGCAGCATATCACTCTATATTATATCATAAATCAAAGCAGTACAGGATCTGAGTAGTGAAATCCATCACTGAGGGGTTTGTAGCGCATTGTACTCCTCCTCACCAGCAGCACGTTATGCTTCCCAAGCCCTTGATAACGGATGAATTAAATAAATAAGAACCTCAAACCAGGTTCAGCAAGCCCAATGCAAAATCCCCTGGTCTGTGAGGAGAGAATGACAGTGGATGATAAGTCTTTATTCTGCATGCTGGGGTCTGTCACGCTGCTTTTTTTCTTCAGAGAGGAGCGAATGCCTTGAAATTTCAGCTTCTCTGTGTGTATCTCCGTGTCTATGAGTGAGCAAAAGCAGTACTGAATGGCTGTGTATGCACATAGTGTTTTGGCCAGATGTAATGAGAACACACATGTTCAAAACATGTGTGTAGTATGTGAGTGCTTGAGCAGGCTTCTGGAAATGAGAGGTTCTTCAGAAAGCTTTGCTGCAAGCGATACACCATGCAGCCTGTTGTGGGAGCACTGGTCCTACTGTTTCTTTAGCTGCTGTGACCATCCATTTGTTTACCCACTAAAACATTCACTCTTCTTTTATGTATCTCTCTCTTCTGCTTCCTTTCATTCTTTTTCTTCATGCATTTTATTCTAACTCTCAATCCCCCCCCTCATTTATTTCACCTTCATACAAGATCTGCTCTGTCCAAATACAGAGGGCTGATAAGGGCCAATACAGATAGACAACACCCTCATGCTCTGTCTTTGTCACTCTTTCTGCAATAAACCTCTCCCACTCTCCACAGTGACCCCTTTTAATAACCTCTGATTTTCCAATAGAATAAGCTTGTATTATATCTAAAAATATTTGAGACAGAGAGAGTAACAATGTGGTAGTCCAGTGGAACAAAGGAGTTAGTGCCAGGTAATATTCTCTTATCTCCCAAGCACCACACCTCAAGTGAGAAATAAAAGAGGAGGCGGAAAATTCCTAAACATAAAAATAGGAAGAAAAAAAAAAAAGAAAAGGGCATTATCTCCAAAAAAGTTAAAATTGGGGGCAGAGTGCATTTGCATTCACAATTCTCTACAATTTATTTTTATCAATCCTTTTCAGATGTCAAGTGGGTACATGCCACTGTGAATCCACTGTGCTTCCAAGTCTAGACAGTTTTGTGATTTACTATAAAAACAGACTCTTTTT
Organism: Xiphias gladius; assembly: GCF_016859285.1. Taxonomy (NCBI): domain Eukaryota; kingdom Metazoa; phylum Chordata; class Actinopteri; order Istiophoriformes; family Xiphiidae; genus Xiphias; species Xiphias gladius. The sequence goes on along the minus strand of NC_053403.1, from coordinate 17,762,690 downwards.
TTTTAAATCTTTCGTAAAGCTTCTGGAACAAGGACACATTGGAGAAAAAAAATCAATCAGATTATGCAGAAAAGGTATTGAGTTAAGTTTACAAGTGCCCACACAAGAGAGCTTTGTGGAATAACCTTCAGTGAGGCTGCAATATACAGCACAAGACAATTATGTAATTACATGGTATTCCCACAAGAAATGTTTTAAATAAGTGGTAACATCGTGTGTTGGTCTAGGGCATATGCAATGTATGAAAATGAGAAGTAGTTTTCATCCATCTTCTCCCTCTCCTTCCTCAGTCTTTCCTCTTTCTATTTCTAATTAAGGAAGGACTGGATAAAACCTTAAGAGAGCAAATGAACTAATCTGGAAAAGTTATCCAAATATCTTGGGGAAGGGTTCCTTTGTATTACTTTCAGCAGTTTTTTTTAGCAGTATATAGTTTGTAATCATTTGTAACATATGTTCTGACATTATTAAAGTTCATCCAACAGTTTATATATATTTTTGCATAGTGTATTACAGGTGGACTATGCAAAGTTCATTTGTTAAATTTGCAATTATTCTTTATTTAAGTGCTAGAATAAAAGTAAATGTTTTCTTTTTTCACTACAACAGCTGATGGTGCTGTAATGCAGGTTTCAGGTGTGCATGTGTAAAAAGGTTTAGGAGCAACGTGGTGCCAGTAATACGTAGAGAAGTGCAAATTCTGGAGCAAAACAAGTTGTTGACCTGTTATATTGTGTGAGAACATGCATATTGTAACATCATGTCAACAGACATAGAGCATCAAGTTGGTAATGGACTGGTATGAGATGTAACTTGTAACTTAATGAGTCTCCTGCCATGTTTTGATCCAAATCTTCAAATAAACACTCATTCAACATTTTCAGGTCCTCTTGGACTTGTGACTAAGCTGTTTTAATTGACAAGAAAGTTGGATTTAGTTAAATGAAACAAAAGTCAAAACTAAGATGCTTAGCAGACTAATTGGCCTTTGAACTTGGGATATATCCACTACAAAATATTTAATTAATGCAGTCCTGCTCTTTGATTTACAGTATTGTCCATAATGGCTTAAAACTCACCGAGATAATAAAAGGACAGCTTTTAATATCTCAGAATTTTAGATCTCCAAAGCACATTTCCTGATACTTCTTCCTTTAAAACTAAAATGTGGGTTTTTTTTAAGTAGTGTATATAAATAACAAATGTTGTTGTTTTTCTGGAGAGGAGTGTCTTACATTAACATGCTTCAAATTCTATCACTTACTTACCCAAGTGGCATTTTCAGAATCTTGGCACTACATTTCAATTCATGAATAATCCTCCAAGTGAATTCCTGTCATCCTTGCACGATGCATGTCACTAAGTATTGTGTAACCACTAGCTGGCAACTGACCCCTGCAGAGCAAGTGTCACCAACACAAATCCCACTACATTTTACGGTCCTTGGTAAACAGAAGGATTTAAACTACTAATTACAGAGATTTAAATTCCCTTCACAACTACATATCTGCAACTCCTTTAAAATCTTGTGTACGTGTGTTGGCATATTAGCTCACTTCACCTTGAGGAAGTGTGAGGAAGTGATAAAAGAAATCTCGCTCTCAGAGGTGCCTGTGGAAACCAACACCCTACACACCTGTGGACTCTGCCAGACCAGATAAACACTTAAATACATCACATCTCCAATGACACTTTGCTCTGTGCTGCCTTGCTCTGGGGAGAAGGTGCCAATAAAGATTTGCCCATTTTCTTTCACATCCAATGAAGTCACTGTCAGTCCTCAAGACAACGGTTTTTCAGAGGAGAGATGATAACCTTTGCTGCAAGGCTTGCATATTAAGCCAACCTTTTAAAGAGCCTTTTTAGCAATTATATAAGAAATTAATGACAGCATTTCAGTCATACCCTACAGCATTAATGAGGCTCTTCAGCTCCTGCAATCCTGTCAGCATGTTAATAATCTTACCTGAAGATACAAAAGTTTCCCGTGCCAAATGCTATTTTCTGACTGTGGCTCCTACTTAAAATAACAGCTGATGAGGGAGAATCATTCGCAGACAGATGAAAATCTAAACAAGTGATTAAAATCACTAATCCTCTGGATGCCCAAATAGTAACAAAAAGGAACATAGGAGTTGAGAAAGAAAGTGAGAAATATCATGGCAGCAATCAAACCTAATGAGCTGACTGACAGGCTGACAGGCTGACTGTCATCTCCATTGTGTTGTCAGTCATGTCATGACCTAAAAGCAGTCAGCTGCAGTGGAGGCAGAGTGTGTGTTGGTCACTGGGCGTTTTTGACTCCTTTTTCAAAAAAACGCTATTCTAGAGCTGCTGATGCGTCAGAATGTTCCGAATGCAAGTGCAACTCAGACAGAAAAGTGAGATGGTGTTGGTGTGTACATACGTCAGAAAGAGCTGCAGTTAAGAAGCAGAAAGAAAAGGAGTAGTGTGCATGCGTGTGTTTATGTGTGGGCGTGTGCCAATGACTGCATGTGTACAAGGCCAGTTGTAGCTGATATCCTCATGATCTCATTGATATCACCATGGAGATGCATGTTTCTGCATGTTTCTGTGCGAGTTGTAAGACTAAACATCGAAGAGTCCTGATGTGCGCTATCTGTCAGCAGCGGAGTGATTAGCCAAAGTAAAAAGTTGTCTGGCAGGTGGGGAACATGAGACACACACCCTAAAGAACAGCATCTGTTACTCTGAGGTGGCACGCACCATGTTGGATGTATGTGACAGAGCTGTGTTAACAAAGCCATGTGGGAATACGCAGGGAGCTGCGGATAGACGTGAGGAAAGAGGAAACGTAACAGATGGACAGAATGTGGCAGTGATGGAAAGACAGTGAGACAGTGTGAGCTAGTGAGCAAATGAGATATAACAGCAGCGAAGTGTGTGTGTGTGTGCAGCCTGAAATAGAGAGAAGGGTGTTAAGGACGGGATCAGGGTGGGGTGGATTGGGCTGTATGTCATACATCTGTTCTGGGGTGTTATGTTTGCTTTGCTGGCACATTCTGCCCTGCGTTTAAACCTCCCAGCTATTCTGTCTGTCTACTGCCCAAGAGGAAGGGCTCCATTTCCAATCTGTAGTACAGTTTACTAATACTGACCGAGTGACAGCACAGCTTTCACCACGCTGATGCGCGCACACACACACAAACATTCACCTGCTGTACTCATCTGTCTGTGTAATGACCAATTCGTCCATCATCAAGTTGGATGGTACAAATGAGTGCCGGGGAACGCAGGTATGCTGTACCTTTACGAGGACAAGATATTGCTGTAAATGAGTGGCCCTGTGGGACACGCTCACAGATAATCACTGATACGCACGCACACTATAACCGTCACAGGTGCACATGCCTGCTCACAAGCACGCTGCATTTACAGCAATATAACTGCACACCAGTAAATGTGCTGACAGTTCTTTCAGAACAACAGAGGTATTCATCCTGATATTTAAATAATGGGGGAGACTGTTGGTACAGGAATAGCCCGGAGCAACGCGAGCCAGAGTCTCAGGCTTTTGAAATTCTCCTCCTCAGCTAGACACACCAGATGATGAAGACACTGTCTCAAATTGGATGTTGCATGTTTCATGGCCATACATACATGCTTGCTTATACAGCACACACACATGTGCAGCTGCGCAAGCAATACAGGTGTCATTAATTAAGCAATGTGCGACATGGGGAGTTTTTTTCACTTTTGTGAAGTATTGATTGATGAAGCAAACCGATCTGCCCGGAAAGAACCTGGCCTCCCTGGGTATTTTTAGCGTTCCTTCTTTAGGATGTGATTAAAGAGAAACCTAATTGTTGTTCCAGAAGAAGGAAAAAACACAAGAACAACAGAGCGGAGGCTAGAGGGAAGGCAAAAACAGGAAAGGAATAGTGGAGTTTTGTGTCTATCTCACAAGCTAAGGCACGGTTTGTGTCTGCGTGTGAGGAGTTGCAGAGAGGAAGAGAAAGGGCCATCTTCAGGGATAAGAAGCAGAGATGAATGCAGCTACCTACTGGCATGCAAGCTTATTGTTAGGACTGATTCTTAGCATTAGTCGATCCAATTAATCCCAGCAGTTTGAGGGGAATTAGTACCTTGCTACAATTGGTATATCTCATTAGTGGTCTGTGTAGAATCCAGAGACACAGTGCCATCAGCAGTGTAAAAAAAAAAAACAAAACAAAACATAGAATGTCTCAAAACAGAGCTCAGCATCTTAGGCACCAGTCAGTTCAAAAATAGCTTTCGTTTTAGCAGATTATTAGAGGCATATAGGCTGGTTTTAATTAAACAGCTACTGCTACAGGACAACTGGGAAGCATTTGACACGCAAATAAACCTGAACCACAGGGTAATCACCAGTCATTCTTAGCAGATATAGAACTAATCTGAATCCAGCACCTCACATTTCCCCATCTGAGCTGCCTATTTGGATTTCCACAGAGGTTTCAGAGAAGATGATAGTGAGAGATGGCACTTTGTACATTAATATGACACCTTGATGGATGAAACACAGGTGGGTGACATACACACACTGCCTCATTTTGCAAGAGACAGACACTTCCTGATCATCTTCTCTGAATGATGTGGCCCTTGCTTGCATGCTTTATCAAAGCGGATAAAAAAGGGATAAGGTGTATTAGCTAGACAGAGAGAAGAGAAATAAAAAGGAACTGAGGCCTGGGGTAATTCTTTCTTAAGATTAAGAAATATTGCATATACCTGCACGAATGACAGCAAATTTCCCCTTCAGTGTGCATTAGTGCAATCCTTTTAGCAAAGCATTAATGAGTGAAACTTTCTTCCAGTCTGGAAAATAGCAGCCAGTTTGTGTGCATGTGTGTTTTTGCGGGGGATACAACATGATGCAAGGGTTTCCAAGCCACTTGTTTACTGTAGTTTGAACACACAGGCTGTCTTTTTACTTTTGCATGATGAAAACACCATGGGCCAACAGTCATTTTTCTGTCCAAAAATTTCAACTCTCACTGACACGCAGACAGAAATGACCATGACGTTATGAAATACTGCAATGGCCGAGTTACAAACACCCTGCCAGTGTTTGGTAATCGGTATCCCAGGCATGTGATTAGCCTGAGGAACAGAGACGCACTGCTACCTCCACCACCGCACACCGTACTCTGCTACTCAGTTAATTAAAACACTGACTTTCAACAAAACGCCACATTATCAACGGCAAAACATGAAGCTGGAGAAAAGCCCTGGGGCTAGTGTTCACTCTTTCCCATCCAGTCTTTTTGCGTGCTTTTTCTACAGGGTGTGGGAGAAGCAGATTTCCAGATGCCAATGTGTGTGTGTGAGTATTCTCTGTGGCCCATGGCAGCTGTCGCCTTTTCTGTCCTCGCTGCATCCTTTTGCAAATTTCTCTGTTCTCTAAACAAAAACCAACAACGGTATCAAAACAAACAGCTCTCATTGCTGATGCTGTACACACACCCACAGCCGCACCCACACACACACAGACAGACACACAGATACACAACTACGCACACAGGCCCACACATACACATACACCTCCAAAGACAGGAATAAAAATAAAAAACTAACACACTGTATGGGCCGCCGCATTATTGCAACTACTTTGACATGCGTGTGTTAATATATGAACATGCATGTGGGCATGTGTATGTGTACATGTGCTGTTCAGCTTTGCTGGCGGGACATGAGGCAACTGTAAGAATAGTGACTTAATTATCTAAATGGCTGCTGTTGAGATTACTGAGGGCAGTGAGCATCCGTCTCTTTCAACACCAGCCTAGAGTGCACGGCCAAGCTGGAGGAGAGATCAAGAGATATAGACATCGATAAGAGAGACAGAGCAGCAATGAGTGACAAAGAGAATTAAACAAGCGAAAGACATGAGACAATGTGGAAGAGGCAAGAGGAGTGGATACAGTGACTGTGATTTACAATGGACAAGTTTGCTTCCTGCCTGGCCTTCACAATAAAAAGCTGCCATGGCATGTGGTATTGTGGCTTCATCCTCACCTACAGAAAGTTCGCAGGGATTGTGAAATCACCTCTGTCACCATGGAGATACCCTGCGCATTTTCGATTTTGCTCTTCCAGTCATTACCATAGAGATGCTCCAGGGCTGGATGTATCTTGACCCCCCGCAGAGCAACAAAAGCTCTACATTTAGGTCTATCCTTCCCTTACATGAGTGCGCATTATTGACTTCTATACGGCCAAGTGGTTACAAAGGTCATCTCCAGACTGGAGGTTCTCAGGTTTGATCCCCTTGTGTGCCAACATTCCGTGAGCAAGATATTTAACCCCTACCTGCTTTATAGGCCACACCCCTGCTGGTTGGTCTTGAACCCCAACCAGAGGGCAGGAGGAGAATTTCCATCAACAGGCTGAATAAATTACATATATTTCATACATTGTATGAAAATAAAAAGTTTTTACTGTGAGCATTCATGTGAAGTACCATTCAAGATGGTAGCACACAAAGGCGATTTAACAAAGAGTGAAGTCTCACCACCTCCCAAGACTTCACAATCATTTGCAGAAATTATTAAATGGCTCTATTAAATGTTCTTATTAAGTCTGTGTTTTAGAGGAAGAGAGTAGGAAATGACAGCCTATATGGCCAACATTTCCCTTATTAGAAGTTTGAGCTTTACGTCCTGAAAATGGGGACAGTGGTAAAGAATGCGTGCTTATGACCGGAGAGCTCACTTGTTGGGGTCCCCAGTGTGTCTGGGGAAACAGAAACTCAACAAATAACACTTTCTGCCTTCACAGCTACTGTCAATGAGCCACTGAACAAGATGCACTGTACTACAACTTCCCTGAGTCAGAGTTAATTGTCTCTACCACAAATTTCTCTCCCTGCTTGGCCCCATCCAAGTTAAGGCCAGCCATTGATTTAGTGCTTTGCTCAAGAACACCTCAGCAGTGTGAATCTTTGCCAGTAAGGCAAAAGTGACTCAGGTCCTCTGGGTGAGGAATGGTCTGCCCAAACACTGCCTTGCTTTCACCAAGTGACACCCTAGACAACAGTAACAACCTGGTTGTACCGTTTAGCTCACTACTGAGAACATGTTGAACTGTGAGGGGAAAGAAAAGACTCAACACAAAATTAAACGAATACCTGATGACAGATGAACAGACTGACACTTGTAGAACCCCAATTTCAAAGACAATAACACTGATTTATCATGCATGTAAATTACACACAAATTCATTTGTTTTCAAAGTTACTGACTGTTAATGAGTTCTTAATGTTTTTAACCTGAGTGATGGCATCTAAAAGGGATATAATCATTTCATTATAAATGTGAATACATGCAGAGGAATACTGTTCAGTTGTGTTTTAGATTAATGAGTTGTTTTGTTTACTTAGCTCGATAAACAGGCTGTTTTATAGATTTAAGTCAAAATGAAACAGTACAAGGAAATATCTAATAAATCAAAGGCCAATATTTCTTTCTTAATGAGTCAATTACATTAAAGCTGAACCAAAACTGAGTTCAGATCTGCTGTGCAGCAAATTCCCTACTCAGTCAGCTCCAATACTTTCTGTAACGGTTAATGACATAACCCCAAGTCAGGCGGTCTTTACTGCCAAGTTTGCTGCATCTATTCATTGTTTTTTCCTACAAAGGACAGACACACATGTATCAGTGCACACATACATGCATTTATGGAGGAGTGCACTCACAAAAATTCCCTTACACCAAGTCACACAAACAATATCCCTAACCCAAGTACACCTGCACACAAACGTACCCCCAGAAAAGAACTCTCTCCCTGATTGAGCCAGGCCATCTGCTTGAGTCCCCTGTCACCACTGAAGGCTGCTGCTTGTCCAGGCCAGCTACAGGCAAGCCAGAAATCCCCCAGTGTGATCCAACGGCATATTAATCTCCTCAAATCTCAACCTTTTCAAAAGGGCAGACGCCACAGTAACCTCAATGCTGTGGTTCAGGGCAACATCATCTCACTCTCTGAAATACACAATTCTGTCACTTCTGCCTTAGATGACATGAAAAGTGAAGGAGAGGCGAGCGTATTCTCCCTTCTTTGCATATCCTTCTCTTTCTCTCCACTTATCTTATGTCTCTGGGTGCTTTCTCTAAAAGCCATTCTCTGTCTCTGTCTGTCGTTTCATATCTGTATGAACACAGTAGCCTTTCAGAGCGCACCGTTAGTGGCGCCGCAGCCTGGTGTGGCCCACAGGAGTAGTTGGAGAGGTATAGATTAATGGCCTGGGAGACGGCCAAGGCAAGTGGAATGAACAAATAAAGAGGCCACTGAAATTACCAAAAAGAAAAAACAGAGAAAGAGAGGTAATGATAAGGAGAATGAGGTGTACACTAAATTCTAGGAGAGGTACCATCTTGGGGAATGTTTTCTCTCATAGTATAGTTTAATACCCCTGTCACTCTGACAGAGTGAATTAAATCTGAATGGGTCGATGCATGTCATCCAACATGGATTTATTACCCTCCTCCCACCTGGGTTAGATGAAAGTCGGACACTGTCCAGATTTAGTGAACAGCCATCTCTATCAGGGGTGGAAACTTCGAGTAATACTACTGTGACTGAAGTGACATTTATGAACATTTACCTTCTACTCAATTAGTCGGGAAAAAAAAAGCACCATGAGGGGCGGAAGACTGAGAAAAAACATGAGAACGAAGTCCTGAGTGGGTAGGTGAAAAGGAAAACTTTTTTTGGTACTTTGTTGTTATGTAATTATGTGTAATTGTAAGTAATTCTGCGGATCGGCAGTGATGAATATGGAGCTACAGCTGAAAATGGGGTCAAATGTTATTAGAGCTACAACAGTTCTTCAAATAGTCAATTGGAAAAAAATGAACTGAGATGTGGATGAGCAATAAATCCTCAAAGTTGTTTATTAAAGGACCAGTGTGTAGGATTTAGTGACAAGTGCAGATTGCAACCAATTTATTACTGCTCCCCTTACCCCTCCCTTTCCCAGCATCTAGAAGAAGGTACGGCGGCCTTCAGGTAACATAAAAATGCGAAAGGCCCACTCTCCAGAGCCAGTGTTTTATTTTGTCCGTTCTGGGCTACTGTAGAATCACACTGGTGCAACACAGCTGGCTCTGTGGAAGACAACCAACTCCGTATGTAGACACAAAGGGCTCATTCTAAGCTAACAAAAACACAAAAACTCTTAGTTTCAAGTGATTATACACTACTGAAAACAATTAAGAATATTATATTCCAGTTCTGCCAATAGATCTCCCTAAATCCTACGCACTGTTCCTTTAAGCAACAAGACTAAGAGTGTCTTGCCATTCTAACATACTAACAATGGTAATGCTAACATAATGATGGTGGTACGTGCAGATGCAGTGGCCTCTAGTGTACCAAATGTTTCAGTACTTTTGTCATTTTACATGTAAACACCATATATATTTAAAAAAAAAAAAAACAGAGCACTTTTTAGGCAGCGAAACTACAGGTCCTAGGATCTTCTGGAGATTGGCAGAGGGAGTAAGATGGACTATCTGTTGTGAAATGAAAAACTGTTGCATCATGGTTTTCACTGAGACAGGGTTACACAGCGACATTCTGGACACAGCAGTTGAGCTGGATGGGTTAACGCGCTACCGAGAAGAAAGGGAATCATAAATGTCTGATGGGTTTCATGGTGGTGAACAAAATTTGTTCTGTGTGGGGTGGAGTTTAAAATCGTCAAGTGCCGGCCATACTTTTTGCCAAGGGAGTTCACTGATGTTGTTATTGTAGCAGTCTATCTGCGACAGCCATACATCTGCATCAGCGATCAACAAACTGCACAACCAGGCTTATTTTTCATCATGGCTGGCTGTTCTATGTTGCACCGAGGTCCATGAGGAACAACATTTAGTTTCCCTGTATGTATGTCAACAGAATGTGTGGAAATGACCAATCAACATATCAACAGACTGACATCCCTAGAGTCACGCTACTAGTGCAGCTAAACATTGCCATAATTACCCAACATTCCCTAGTTCCAACATCTCAAATCTGATGATTTGTTGCTTTTTTCAGTTTTATATAACTGTAAATTGAATATCTTTGGGATTTCGGCTATTAGTCAGACAAAAAAGAGCAATTTGACGATGTAACCTTGGGCTCTTGGGACTTTTTGACAATTTTTGAAAAGTTTACAGAGTAAATAATTGATCGATTAATCAAAAAATAACCCAATGATTAACTGAATTTGACAATAATCATTAGCTGCAGGCCTAAACTTGAGTTCAACATTCAGTAAAGCTCATTATACATAGCTCTACTGTATAGAAGGGGTACGGAAAGGTGTATGTGTAGTCTTATTTCTGAATTCTCCTTGAACATCTTGAAAAATGTGTAGTAAGACCACAGGAAGAATTTTAAATGTGACACAAACCTGTAGTGCCTGCATTTTTTGCTTGTGATTATTTGAATGAATGAATTGTGCTGCGGCTACAGAAGATAGAGTTACAGTGGGAAAGGGTTTTTTTTTTATCTTTCTCTCCCTCTCTTTTTCTCTCATTTTTTCTTTCCTGTTCCCTTCCTCCCTCCCTCCTTCCCTTACCCATACCTCAGCTGAGAGAGAGACAGGAGTGGTGGAGTTGGGCAAATCAGAGATAGTGGAAGTGAAGTAAGAGATAAAAGGAGGAGAGAAAGGAGAAAAGGAGAAATGAGAGGACGAGGAAAGGTAATGACAAAGCAAAATGAGAAAGCCCAGCAAGATGCAAGGTGAAACACACACAACCGCGCGCGCACACAAACATTCTTTAATCAATATGGTGGGAATGTGGCCCCATGGTAAATCACTTTCCTGGCAATAACAGAGAGCAGCCACTATCCCTCTTTTTAATATGTTGCCAGAGTGTCAGTGGGTGATACACAGCAATATATAGCGTGGAAGAAGGGAGAGAGAAGACAGAAAGTGGGGGAGTCATGGTTGTGTGTGTGTATGTTGTTGCTGTGCTGGTGTAGCTGTGATGTATAGACCTGGACAGTTGGTCTGCACTCAGATAAAAGAGGGGAATCATGATTAGGTTGGGTAAAGTGTCCATGTTGGCCTATCCACATAACACACACACAAAACACACACATAGACATATACACAAAGAGAAAAACAATAGCCGGCTGGAGAGCCTGTCCTCTCTCTCCTCCATAACCCCCCTATTGTGTGTCCTTTCTCATGAGCGCTCAATGCATCAAAATCTGCCCTCTTCAAAACAAGGATCCACTATGATATGAAAGGGCAAAAAAGAAAAAGAATAAGAAGAAAAAAAAAGAGAAAAAAATTCCATTACGGGGTAAAAACTATCACTCCACTGTTCTGGTCACATTGATTTAGGGGATATTGAAGGCCATGCAACTTTTCCACCTTGGCCTTACGAATCTGTCTGCCTGTCACAGTCCATAGAGCCACCACACAATGCCCTGGCAGGTTGACCTTGGCTTAACTATCTGATCACAGGGCACATCATTCACCATGTCTTTTATTGACTTGATTCCATCGCACTCAATTTCATTGACTCTTTTTGAAACCACTCGGCAGATGTTACCGTAAATGAGAGCGGCTTCTCATTTGACTTGGGTCATCTTTAAAGTGGTGCTAAATAAGTAATACGGAATTTCGTCTGCTTTGGCTAGCCAGTAGCTGGATGGGTTATAGTAAAGGGAGACTGATGGATGGGCAAATGGAGATAAATGTATGAGCTAAATGGAAGCGCCCAAACGGCCTATGACAGGACCCAGTGACATACAGCGTCAATGCATAACTAGGCAACTGTCAAAATGTACGTCGATTCTAGGTAGGGTGCAAAATACAGATAGATGGAGCATTATTTTACTAATAATCATAGACTAATTTTAACAGTTGACAGATCTCACAGTATCAGCAAAATTTAAACTGGAATACAATTTGTAAAAGTGACAACAAAATGAGTAATGAGAGTCTGGAGAAAGTTTTCTGAGAAGAATTGCCCTGTCACAATAGGTAGCTACAATGTACAGGGTCTGAAATTCAAACCCCAAGACCTGACTACAGTTTCATAGTCAGTAGAAACTAATGAGAAAAGCTGGATATGCTACTAACTTGCAGGCTAAACCCAACACAACAGTAAAACATTATCCGCCTTGGGATTAAATATGCCTAAACTCTTAATTAATATGGGCGCATCCATCAGTTATATCAGCTATCTGAAATTTTAGTTTCACAAATAATCAGAGCATATACAGTTAAGTGTTTGGACAGTGACACATTTTTTGTGATTTTGCCTCTGTACACCACCAAATTCGATCTGACACAAAGCCATCAAGGTGTGATTGAAGTGTACACTTCCAGCTTTAATTCAAAGGGTTTGACAAAAATATCACACTAACCATTTTGGAATTACAGCTATTTTTATACATAGTCCCTCATTTTCAGAGGCTCAAAAGTAATTGGACAATTGACTGGCAATCAGTTTCATGGCCAGATGTGGCCTGTTCCCTCATTATATCATGACAAATTAAGCAGATAAAAGGTCCGGAGTTGATTCCAAGAGTTGAATTTGCATTTGGTAGCTGTTCATTGGAACTCTCAATATGCGGTCCAAAGAGGTGTTGATGCAAATGAAGGAGGCCGTCATTAGGCTGAAAAAACAAGACAAACCTATTAGATAGGTAGCAGAAATTTTAGGAGTGGCAAAATCAACAATCTGGTGCATTCTTAAAAAGAATGAATGCACCCGGGAGCTCAGCAACACCAAAAGGCCTTGGAAGACTACGGAAGACAACTAAAGTAGATGATCACAGAATTCTTTCCTTGGTGAAGAAAAACCCTTCACAACATCTAGCCAGGTCCAGAGCACTCTCAAGGAGGAAGGCGTATCATTGTCAAATTCTACACTCAAGAGATGCCTTTTTGAATGTAAATATGGAGGGTTTACCACAAGTTGCAAACCACTAGTAACACTCAAGGACAGAAAGACCAGATCAGACTTTGCCAACTACCTGAAGGTGGCTGCTGTAAAGGCCTGGCAAAGCATCTCAAGGGAGGAAACTCAGCATTTGGTGATGTCCATCAGTTCCAGACTTCAGGCAGCCATTGACATGAAGGGTTTTCATCCAAGTATTAAATATAATCATTACATTTGTAATTATGTTGGTTTGTCAAATTACTTTTGAGCCTCTGAAAATGAGGGACTATAAATAAAAAATGGCTGTAAATGGTTAATCCAATATTTTGTTTGGACCCCTTGAATTAAAGCTGAAAGTCGACACTTCATTACATCTAGATGGCCCCTACCAGCAGGTACCTTTTGCACTATTTTAGCAAATAATTGGACCAATGTCGGCTACGCCTATATATTTTGTGTGTAGTCAGATTTGGGAGTGTCACTGGCTGTAATTCTGTGGCTCATAAAGGCTTCCACCAAATCTATTTACCTAGCCTGCAACTACAATGTTCTTTATTTCTCTCTCCTTGGTTCCACATCTCTGGCTACAATCTGACATATCTGCAGCCTACAACATTCACACATACTGTATCTTTTAATCATCAATGCATTTCATACACTGCTGGTGCCTCTAACTTCCATCATCTGTGTTTACATTTCAAATAGTTTTAAATATTTCAAATTAAAATGGTGCTTACACTTAGCATGATTCTCTTCCCTGTCAAAACATTAGCCAGGTTTGAGAATGACTGCCCTCTGGATGGTAGATGCGACTGTATGTAATTAATGTAAATGCAGGATCTGTGTCAGACTACAGTTGAAATAGCTGATGAGTTGTCCTCTCACTGACAGACCAAGGGTGCTCTCATCTCTCCTTTGTTGCTACAGTCTTGCTTCTTCTGACAGTGCTGTTGACAAGCCAAACCACACGCAGCACAAACCCTGGTGCAATCAATTTACTCAATTTAATCTTAATTACCTCAGCACAAAAAGCTGCACATTACTAGTAATGCAGATGCGGTGTCTCGTTGTCCCTCAATCTGGGTCTCTTTAAAAGACATTTTTATGTTTTAACGTTTTAACCACATGTGGGTCTAATGATCTATGTTAAGTTCTAGCCTGTGAGAAACCCGTGACACAAAGCCAAGACTAACCACTTGCTACTGTTTCATCCGCATCAAATGAGAGACAGCTTATCATCTAATGGGCATCAAAGGCATTGCCATGGACAGCACAGGATCTGTCAATGCTCCCTTGTAAGCTGGCTTTTAACCAACCGCTTCTCATTTCCAATGCAAGATATGAACTGTCCGAACCGTGCTTATTCATACTCTACGGCTAAAAAGTGAGCTATGGTATACTTCTAGTGTAATCAACCCTTGCCCTGGGTCATGTATAAAGAAATTTGCTTAAATCAGATGGGCTAACAGTAGAAACAATTTGGGATCCTGTAAAAGACTCTCCTACCAGTTCCTATACTGGAGCTTTGTAACCACTGAAGATAATGGATGTCTCTGTGGGCACATGTTCATAAATAAAACAAGCTGAGCTGCTCGCCTGGTATTAATTTCACTTTACACGTAGAATGGGGGATCGATGCGAATGGAACACATGTAAAGCAAATAGGGAAAGTTCTGTGGCCTTTTGACCTCTAGTGGCAACAAACACAGCTGTGCATGTAGAGGGCAAATTTTGGAGAGAAACCTGCATCCGCAGAGGAATAGATATGTGGATAATATTCCCTGTACTCAGCAGTGTTGGTAAAAAAAAAAAAAAAACCCGTGAAATGTAGAATTTGATATGCTGTAAGGGTCAGTCAGGGGTTCTCTGGGAGCGGTAGAAAAGCAGATGAGACAGAAATGGAGAGGATGGAGTATGTTTGTGTATGGCAGGCAAAAGTAAATAAATAAAAAAACATCAGACACTGCTATGAGCAGCACTGAAAAATATATTAAGGCTTAAAGATACTCCCGCTACTCGTGCAGTTGTATACCGTAAAGCTAAATGTTAAGGCTGCTGGAAGACAGATCCGTGATTTGTGTGTGGGAGGTCTAAAGCAAAAAAGTTAAGGAAACAGAAAGGGATGAGACAGAGGAGGAAAAACCTGGTGGGGGGGCGATTTCAGAACAGAGCCATAATTTACAGGTATTGTAAAAGCAGGGCTGGCGGGGATGTCAGTAAAACAAAAATGCCAAACCTCTCTCTGGAGGGACAGTTTTTTACATTTCTACAGACATTTTTCATCAGAGGAGAGTGGAACACTTTCTCAAGTATCCGCTCCAGAACATTCAAGTAGGGCAAAGTGCTTTCTTTGGAGCCATTTTTTAATTGCCCTGTAAATTTGATTCCAAAGGATGACAATTACCAGTGATGGAAATATCTGGATTATAAAGACATATAATCTTGAAAATGTATTATTAGGCACAATTTAACATATCACCTATTACGATGATCTATTAATTGTACAAGACTGTTAGCATTTTGCATCTTTTCCTTTTTTTGTATTTTTCCATTGATGCAGCTGACGTTGAGTCACGCTTTCCACCCCTCTTTTCTTCGTTCCCTCTGAAACCCAAGCACAGAGCGATGGGTTAGGGCGCTGCTATTTCATGACCTCCCTCAGGCCCCTTCACTTTGATAAAGGTTGCGTACCTCTGGGCATTTTTGAGAATATTTCCTGCTCTCTCTTGACACTTCCACCTTGCAACCCCTGTCCCCTCTCAGCACGCCAGCCCCCTTCGCTCTGGCACAGTGCAGTTTACTGACCGTGACACACTGTGCTGGCTGAATAATCCCAGTGAGACCAAAGCGCCATTAGGAAATGGAGACCGCTAAAATGCCAGACCACATTACCAACCCCCCTCTTCTACTGGGTTCCCTCACTGTCTCTTTCTCACAGAGGGCACCTGGTATCGCATCTCTTCATTAATGCATGGAGGCGGGGGGAGGGTCATACACACACACACACACACACACACACACACACACACACACACACACACAACTTCTCATTCCTTTACACAGCCACTTATCTATGGTGAAAAGCATGACTACATTGTGAGTGCCCTCTGACAATCAGGGCCGGGGGGGAAGGAAGGAGGTGTCTGGGTGTGTGTGAGATACCTCAAAGCAACAGTCTAGTTTAGAGCTAATCATGCTGAAGGTAATGAAGCTACCTAGAGACACTGTCAGCCTACAAGGTTAATGGAACACCTGTATGCACACTGTAAGAAACAAGAGAGTAAGAGGTACAATTTGTTTGAATCAGTGGAAGTCAATGTGTGTAATTTTGCATAATCATGTGGCGTGTGCATGTGACCGTGTGTGTGTACATTATTCACTGGAAGTGCTTTATGCCTTGAGACGCTGCAGCTCAAAAGGAAGCGGTAAAAGAGATGCCACCGCTCATATCTGTCAGCATCACAGGCAGAAGAAACAACCCTTTTGCCTTCAACACAGGAGTGGATTCTGAGGGGAAAGAGTGGGAGTGTGAGACCACTGTAGCAGACCCTGAAGGTTAGACATACCAGAGAGGTAAAAAACTCTGAAAAGAATTTAGGTTAACTTGTCAGAAGGAAAAATTGAACGTTTAACTTTCAATTTAGTTCAATTTGGTTTCTTTGAAATCAATGGCATTTTTTTGGCATATTTCTATGATTCTTGCTCCGATCTCTAAACAAATATTCAAATCTGATCAAACAAGCCATTATATTGACAGCTTCCAATTCCATTCAATGACAGAAGCGTCTGCAGGCAACCTTTGAGGAGGTGAAAGCGGCCAGCTAAATTATGCAAATGTCTTTCAGTTTAACAAATCAGAGGCAGAAAATTAGCAGGCTGTTAGTCTCTCTTAGACCCGAAAATGCCGCTAATACAGATGAAGGACTGGAGTCTGATTTCATTATCGCTTCTCTGAAAAAGAGAGGAAGGGGGAAGAGAAAGGGAGAGAGGGAATGAACAGAGAAATGAGAGATCGGGAGATGGAGACAAGTGTACATAAAAACACGGGCCTCTATTCAAAGCCCAATCAACTCCAAATATCAAATTAGCCAAATGAATGGTACAAGATAAAGGACTGCACAGGGAGGACAGAAAGCACGGCAGACAAGCGAACGAAAGGATCAGAGAGGGAGAAAGAGCGAGAGGGGAGAAGCTGCCAGGGTGTGTTAAGAATGGGAGGGATCGGAGAGCATCTCAATAATCGATAGAGCATGAAGTGAAGAGAGAGACACAGAGAAAGAGAGAGAGAAGCAGCATATCACAGTTCATTAGTCATAGCTGGTGACAACTAGAGACTGTAGCAAGAAGATTGTCACTGGGTCTTAATCAGATGAGAAATGATGGAATGCCAGTCGTTAATTCCAACAGTATCTATTGTCTGCTTCTGAATGGGCTTATTCCAATCTATCTACCTCCGACTGCTGCTGCTGCTCCTCCTGCTGCTACACCAGCAAACAAGATGCCCGGTAACTCACTAGGGAAACTCTAAAGAGCTGGGGAGAAACTAAACTCTCTTACTCTTTTTCTCTCTCAACTCCCGTCTCTCTCTGCTCTCTCTCCACACACACATACGCACACACACAGGAACTGAAAAACATGTAATGCTACAGTAGCCCTTGGTGCTTCACGGAAGCATCTCTGAGGCAGAAACCAGGAAATCAATTCTCTCTTTTTAAGCAACCCATTAAATGGAGCCGAGGAGAGCTAAAGCACTTGTTCAAGACATACTATTACAGTATTTTACATATTCTGTTCCAAGACAAACGTTAATGAACACACACCATTACACACAGCTGCAGAGAAGCAACTATATGCAGGCAAACACACACGCATATAGTATACTAACAAAAAATGCAAACATACAAAGATACTAAAATGCCATATTTTCTCTCTTCTTGCCACTCTGCCTTGTATACAGACACAAATAAATACTGCAGCATCCTCCTTAAAATGCACATCTCCACCATGGTTTCCTCTCTCAGGGTCTGTTCCTGTCATAACCATGGCCCAAAACTCTCAGTCAGCTGGCTCAGCTGGGGACAGACTCAAACAACTTCCCTGCCTGGCTGGAAATGTGTTTACTGTAATTGTACCACTACACTGCACTGCCTGCCTCATTCACCACAGCCAAAGACAAACTACAGCAGTCATCTAGCTACAGTATGTGAGCATTGTGTAAATTCTGTCTGCAGCTCTTTTTGGGCTGTGTGCTGGTGTGCATCCTTCTGTGTTTCGATGTACAGGGGGTAGAGGAAAAGTATATTTTTTATGAAAGAGGAGTAACTTTAAAAACAGAATAATAAGGTGGGTCAAGGTTACATGACCCACCTTATTGTTCTGTCTTTAAAGTTAGCAGTCAACCCTTCTACTGTAGGCACAGTTTATTTATCTGTCAAATCCTTGTTACTTTGTTTCAACTTGTGATCTCTGCTCCTCCCATCAATGCAGTTTGGGGTTGCAATTGTTACTTTCATTTATGATTATTATTAACTTTTTCTAAGATACTGAAGGAGAATCCCAAAATAGGACTGCACAAGTACCATCCAATACAGAGTGGCTTTACTGAATGTGTGTTGGAATCACTTTTAGAGCTCCAACCAATTAATACTAATTAATGTCTCAATTATTATCCTTACATATAATGTAATGCTGTAAATGTCATTTAAAAAAAAATTGGGGTTGGAAGTTATTTATTCAGAGCCGAGGGTGAACAAAAAACAGGGTGAAGCAAAATAATGTTTGGTCTTATGTGAAAATTTACCTTTTTAATTCTAGAACTTTTATTAACTGTGTGAATAGGTACTGTATGTATATGCATTATGTATATAGTATTTATACAAATTCTGCATGTATGTGCATGTATATTTAGCTGTATATGCAATTACACAGGCAGAAAATGGTGGAAAACAATTCCTCAGAACCCAAGATGATGGCTTCAATATGCTTGTTTGGTCCCTCTAACAGTCCAAATTCAATTTAAAATCATATAAAACTAAGAAGAGCAGCAAAATATCACATTTGGGTGGCTGAAACCAGTGAACGTTTGGCAATTTTGTCTTCCTCATTAAATAAATGATCTTGAATTTTTGTGAATTCATTTTCAATTGATAGATAATTTTAGTACTAATGCAGTTGTTTGTGTTGCCATATGATGTCGATAATATTTTTTGAGACTACACCTCTTGACATATGAAATATTTTTAACATTGTTTTGACCAATAACATCAACAATATGGTTGCTTTGGAAACATACATAACACACCTTGTCTATTATTGACAAATGCTGCTTACTGACATTCAACAGTGTGCTTGTAATTGTGATTAAGCTAGTCTGTTTACATTATGTGTTATGTCTGACTGTGTGAGAGAGGGTGAGAGACAGTCTGAGACTGTGTGACTTCATGTGACATCGCAATTCTGTGCTTGGCTGTGTGTGTCTACAAAACACTGCAGAATTGTGTCTGGTGATTCTGTATGCTGCCTGCATTTGCTAGCATGTGTGTACACTACAGTATGCATGAAACACTGCGATATAGTGTGACTGCTTTTGACTAAGTGACTGTGTGTGTGCATAGAGGAGTTTGTCAATGAGTGAGGGAGAGGAAGAGAGAGAGATCATCTTCCTCTGTTATTTTTCAGAAGTGCTGTTGTGTCACTTGGCTGAAAAGACCAGTCAGGAGGGACCAATATACTGCCTCCCAGATGACACACTTTCCTTACTGCACTCTGACTGACCTCATATCACACATAAGCAAAGGGCACACACACAGATATACAAATGTACACATGAAAGCACACACTCCAAATGCACAGACAGGGATACAGTATTATAAAACACACCCACAATGTACATGCGTGCACATGTACAGCCACACATACTTAAATATAGAATACACAAATATACACACCAAGGCCATCCATGTGTGAATACGTGTAAGCACACAGTGCATGTATGAATACATGTATGAACATGGAAGCACACAAGGATACACACATGGATGCAGAACATACACACACAGTGTAGCTATAGTTGGATGTGCTGTATCTAAAGCTAGCACAGCCACTGTATCCAAGGAACCAAAGTAGGTTTGATCTGGTCTGATTCACAATGAGCATTGGTGTTCAACAATCCATAAGAAATGGCCACAGCTGTGGACCCCTGTGCTTGATGTGTTTGCGTGTGTTTGTGCACATGTGTGGCGTGACTTTGTGTGGTCGTCCCTAGGTGTTTGTTTGCGTTTGCTCATCCTTCATTCAGGTATAAAACCGTCCCACTCACGAGTACCCAACTCCATCTGAAATCTCTCTCTCTCTTACTCTGCAGTTTTTCCCTCTCTTTTGTCCTCTTTAGTAATCATTTTCTTTCTCGTTCTCTCTCTCCTTTTTATAAATCATAAAAAAAAGTGAATGTATACCTCAGCAGTTATTCTGTACAAGGGCTTTGGAGGTTCAAGGTAGGACTGTCCACTCAGCACTCAAAAAGAAAGCTGCTCTGGGAGGATATTTTTATTTTACTTCAAATTTGGTCTGTACTGACATGTGTTTAACTACAAAGTCACAGCTTTTTCGTTTTAATATGCTATGGAAGTGTATTAGAGAAATAATTTCTCTGAATGCTTCAGTAGTCTACACTGACTTTGAACTTCACTGAGACTTTAAACTTTTCTTCGTTGAACTTCAGGTAACAAGACAGGGTCAAAACCTAGTATATGGCTGGACCGTGTATGGTCAATGTGCAAAATTGAGGACATAGTTGAAAACTGTTGTGGAACCACTGTAAACAACTGCTTTCAGTGGAAAGTAGCTAAAGTCTGCTTGAAAAGTCGCTAAATGTCGCTTTTAGATGTAACACACTAATTAGCATATTCATGACATCATCACGTTGTCATTCCTGGTGTTAGCCGGTTTCAGCCCTTTATCTGTTTGCTTCTCTCCTTTTCTTTCCTACTTCCCAATAAAGCTGTTAATGAATAAAGCTCATTTACATGTTTTGTATTTAGTGTCAGACAACAATACAAGTACGAAATAGTGACTGAAATGCAGCCCATTAACACTACTTGTTTAGCAGCAGTCACTTCCAAGCCATTTCCAAGCTGCTGTTCTGTACTGCTAAAATCCTGATTTTATATTTATTATCCTGATTTTTTTAGACATTCTCTGACAAATATCACCATACACATAAGTTAAAGATAACAGCTGCGCTGTTATCAATATTTACTTGCAAAACAATCACAAAGAGAGACCGTTGGAAGCTCATTTACGTCTCTGTCAGCTGCCATGCAGTCAACTGAATGAGATCTATAGAGATATTGCCTGCGGAGGGAAATCCCAACCTCACACCTGAGATACAATATTCTACGGAAAGTAGATAAGTTTTGTCCAAAATGTCGCTGGGTTTGTGCGTTTTTGAAAAGTCGCTAAAGGGGTCTGAAAAGTCAGTAAATCTAGCAACAAAGGCGCTAAGCTGGCAACACTGTCTGTAAACTCCCCCCTGAGGACGTAATGGAAACTGTTTGCTCCAGTTCATTTTGAAAGAGGCCAATGGAGAAAAAACCCAATATTCGGCCAACCAACCAATTGTGTAACTTCATTACTCAGTCAGTCATGGACATTTGCATTTGTAAGGCTGGCTTCACTGTTGCTGTCCAGCTATAAACAGGATCCTAATGTCCTCTTCATGCAATATTTAGTGCGGTTTACAGTGATAATAGTGTCAGATTTACCACTCAAATTTCATAATTTGTGGGTCCTTGATTTCAGACAGAGGTAAACAAAAGCAGGCATCTCATTCCTAGCTGGTGAGTGACGATTTTGTTGGCTGAAATGAAGACTGCTGCTAGCTGACTTTATTAGCTATGGCTAGCAAATAAGCTCATATTAGATGGTTTGCTGAAAGCACAGTCTTCAGCCGTTAACTAATTTAAAGTCAGGAGTCAAAAGTGTCTTAAATAAACATTTGAAGGCTATATACATATCATGAGGCTGTAAAACTACATGTCCCAGGCAAAAAGTTAGCATCCTCACCAGCTGATGAACCATTGTGGAAGACATGAAAATAAAGGAGCAGCATATTAAAGCTAGTTAGCTCCAGTATTGTATGTATTATAAGGCTCTGATCATACATTTTTTTCCCCATTCTTTCATGCTAGCATAACCCTGTTCAGCTGCATAGCTTACATATTGGGACAAGCAAGACACATGTTAGATTTATGCTATGTTATTTTTTGTATTTTCACACTGTTTTTCACTTTCATAGTTACAAGAGAAAAAGGTTTGAGGATGAGGACTAACAAATGTGTTTGGTGAATGTAACACTATCTCAAATAACGAGTTTGGCTGGGGTTGCTAGAATGTAAGTTTCCCAAATCTAATAAAAAGCAGAACTGAGTCACTAACATGTATTTGTAACCCCACAAAATGTAGTACGTTAATGAAATCTCTGTTTGTGGGGAGGACTTTAGTGAATGGTCAGTTGCATCCATTTTGCATTTCTTTGTTTGTTTTATAGTTCTGTGATGGTGTGCGTACAGCAGAGTGACAAGGGTTACATATGTTGAATTATGCGCATCAAAATCAGATTGGAGAAACTCAGAAGTAAGGGAGGCTAACAGCTTTATTGGAAGATTAATAGAAGTTATCAGTTAATCAGAGCAGTCATTGCACTTTAACATGGCTTTACCAGTATTTGTAATGCGAATAAACTCCTGGCAGGGTAACAGCAGTCACACTCAAACATATTATTATTATTATTATTATTAATAATAATTATAGATTCAACACTTTGAACAGTGGGAGGAAATGGTACACACAGACAAAGTTATCTGTTAGACAAATCCATTGGCACCAGCAGCTTTGAAATTGGTTTTATCTCCAAAATGACTAATGTGCATTTGGATGAGAGGGCCTGTACAATCAGGAATACGTGTTAAATTTATTAATGTATGCACCAAACAAACTCCCATCAAAAACAAGGCAGAGATTGAATTGACAATGTTTTCCCAGAGAGAAAACTGCAATTACCAAAGTTGTGTATGACAAAATAAATAAATAGGGAAGTAAAAAGAGTGCACGCTTGACAAGATGAATAATTTTCTTCCTGAGTTATGGCATCAACTTACTATCACTGGATTTCACTTAATACCTTTTCTTATTTCCAGAGAGGGCTCCATTCTGTCCAGATACAACTCATGGCCACAGCTGAGAAGGTCACACTCAGTGCCACAGTAGAGTCTAATTAACATGTATTAAATGGTTCGAACCATCTTCATTTGCATCCACCTCTGCTCTTTCCCTGCCATTCTTTGCTCAGAAGTTTTTCTGGGCAAAGATCAAACGTGGCAATGGATGTGTGGGTCCAATGAAAGTTCTTATGAGCTCATGAGAAAATGTATTTCCACTGCTTCTTTAAAATGCAGACTTGCTGCATTCTGATGCAGGAGCTCAGTGCGTTGGATTCTTGGAGTCTATAATGCATGCATGAAGTACAGCGAGTACCGTTTCAACTGGTGTTTTTGCTTTGCTGGCTCTCTGTGAGGTTTTTGTGATGAAAACATTCAGCTTAAAAACCAAAACTGCACCAAAATTTGTTGTAATACAACCAAAATCTACATGTTAAATGGCCCGCACATAATGTAACATACGTAAATATGTTACACTTTAAGTATGATGATTTCCTATTAGCTTGACTCCATGACAGTGTTTCCTCCCTTGGGGTTAAAGGGTCACCCTGAACAGTTGCATTCAAATATAGGGAGGGCGTGTCTGGTTTCCCACTTTTTTCTGAGTCAGCTATATGTGAATCGGAGGTTCAGTCAAAATAACAGACATCCTCATAAGCTGTGGTAACTTGTCAGTAAAATGTGATGGATACCTTGGCATCACTTATTATGAGCTTTGTTGCACTGGCAATCCATCCCAAGCACCTGCACTAAAAGTTAGAAGAATAATATGGTGAAGGCTATTGAGATTGCTTAAAAGTAAATTGTTTAAAGATTAAAGATCTGTCTGGAATCTATCAACACATGATGTTAGCTACTTTACTTCACTGTGATATTACCAAACACAGACCAAAGACAAAGCAACCTGCGTCAGCACTATTAGCTACTAAAACCCACTCAAATAAAAACTTACTCAACTAATTATGTCAAAAATGCTGAGACAGGTTGAAACATGATGAGGATTGGTGCCATGGGAGACAAAGTGGAGGTGGAGGGGGTTAGCTAGTATAATAAACACATCAAATAGCCAAGAGCCATCTTCAGTACAATAATGCAATAATGAGGAAATTCAATCAGCAGCACTGGCACTGTCTGGACTACATGACTTTTACTCATCTGATATTGTAGGGGAGCCTTTTATGCTACTGTTTTCTTATTTCCTACTGCAAGTCAAAATACAGAATTTAGCATAGCCAAAGCTAGAGTAAATATTAATTAATTTAAAAGTATTGATTACTCCGCTGCACAACACACAACTCTGGTGGCCACATGAGCCGGCCAGTATCTCTTAATTTTAGAAGACCGGAATATGAGGAAAACTCACAATAATGCAGGAGCAGGGGAGTGAAAATTAGAAGGGTTCTCTTTGAAATTCAAGAATCATTGAAACCAAAAGAAAATAAACACACCGTTCTACATTATTTCTTGTCACACAGAAGCAATGAGTGGGAGAGATTTACAATAGGTAGAGTAAGACCTGCTGATATAACTACCTTCCATGGGGCGTTTAGTCTAGAAATCTTGCTGTAAAAGAACCTCTACATTTAAGGATGACTGCAGTATGAGTAGTTAGTGAGGCATATTGGATTTAATCAACCATAAAGCAGAGATGTGGGTGAAACACTGACAATTATGCATTTTAATGCAGTTGACAGAGGCACACAAGTTTAAGATCTCGCAACCTGGTGGTAGTTTTGTTTTAATGACATTCTGACATTCAGTCTCAGTTCCCTGGAATAGGAAATCCTGATGTTCAAAGAGATTTTTGCTTGTAGTCAAAGAACATAATTCTGAGGTAGTGCAGGCTTGATCAGTGAAATGCACAGTGGGCGTTAGGCTACACTCGCAGATTGGATACCCTCAGGATATTCAACTAATTTTTTTTTTTTTTTACACTGTGATCTCATGATCATTTCTCTAAATGACACTGAAATATTATCAGGGGCCCAGGGACTGACGTTACTTCCTAATACTGAACCCTATCAGCTTTTGCAGTTATAGCGTGGCTCTCCAGCATATTCTTGGGAAACATACATTTTCCCTGGCTGAGTTGAGCCCCTCTAACATATTGACATTTAAAAGTTTTGCTTTGCACGCTCATTATTCCCTCCACAATTTACACACGTAAGCAAAAAAAATGTTAAAATACTAGAAAATTGAACCATTTTTCTTCCTCATCTGTTGAACCTCAAAGGGATTCTTGTGTTAATTAAAATTGTTATGGTGGCTTCTCGGTGGCTGGACAGCAACTATGGTGGCTGTTTCGTGGCCATGGAGATGGCAAATGAAGGAGAGAGCATTTCTCATATACCAAAGACACAAAAAAACAGTCTGATGAAAGGTGGTTCACACTGTCCATAATTTTTGCTACGGTTTATGAATATCTCAGGAGATGAAAGACATACGGCTTGAGGGGAGCAGCAGATGGAAAAACTCCATTATATCTCAAGAGGTACAAATACTCTCTCACACACACTCACTCTCTGAAGTACACAAACCAAGCAAAGGATCAGATACACACAGGATTTTCAATTTGCAATCAGACCCAGCATGGTGAACTCCCTGTGTTCGCCTCCACTGTCCCTTGTCCCTTGTATTTGCCATCAAAGTTCTGGCCTGCCACAAAAGCCAAATTCTCTATGACATAGTGGAGATTGCTCTGTCGAAAATGCAATCAGCCAGAGCCGCCTCAAGTGCTGATGGTTACTTACTGTGGTTTAGGAAAAGACAATGACTTGTCAGTTTTGCACCGATTGGCTCCATCAAGGGACAAGCAAATAGGGGACCTGAAGAAGTCACAGCGCAGGCCTGCATCCTCCAAATCTGAATCGGTCAACATTCTTGAATGTTAAGTTTGTTGCAGAGGATAACTCATCAGAAAGTTAACTTTCTGTTAAGGTGGTTATGTCATGGTGTTCATGCATATTGATATAGAACGGAGATTAAAATTTCTTTCAAAAAAAAAAAAATCTAATTCAAAATGAGAGATTGCTGTGTGCAGTATGATCTTTGCTATGCTTTTTTGTTTACAATCAAAAACTTTGGCTAAGATGCCATTCACTGACTGACACCATCTGTCATCACTTCTTATCCTATTTTATTTACCTATTCAAATTCTCTCTCTCATCCCTCATTTCCTCAGTCACCTAAAAAACAGACTGCAAAGGTAATTGAAAGTGTGCAGTCAACCATACAATATGTGGCTCGTAGAGAGAGTAACAAAGGGGCCACATGAAAATATGGTGCATTAACTGTCACAGAGTTGGTTGAGTCAGCCTAAACCACAAAAAACTTGTCACACAGCTGCGCCAACCAGGATTACCCTTTACTCTCTGCAAATGCACTGTCAATATTGGTCTGAGTATGTTAAGCACACTAAAATATATAAAACAGACAAAGACAATAAGACAATAGTGGACTGAGACAGTTTGAAAAGGGAGTGCCTTACAACAAGTACAGACTGGATTTTATACCTTTTAGTCTCATACGATGTCCAATGTCAAAACATATTAGCACACTCTTTAGGTTGGCTAAAGGAGATAATTATGAAGTGCCTTCTTTACTGTTCGCCTTCTGGGATTACAGAAGACAACCTGCCCTGGTGAAAACGCTGCTTCATAAATAGAAATGTTGTTCATGATGCAGAAGTCTTGTAAAAAATGGATAGTTTGCGGTTAGATCCCATTAAAAATGTAGGAGGGAAGGGGTCACCGGGAGTTTGTTTCAAACAAAAATAGGCTAAATCTACATGGAGCAATAGAAAAAACCTGTGTCATATGACCTTCCATTTCCTGTCAGTTCATAAGAATACAATCACATATCATACTCCAGAAGTAAAGTGCTGACTGGCCGATGTTGCTTCTGTCAACCTTCATCCATGTTAATTAACAGGGGTCTGGGTTCATTCTCTGCGGCTCAAGCAAACACACACTAGCTAGGAATAGGCGTGTTTCCAGGCCTTTGCCCTGGAAACAGTCATTAAAAAATCATGGGTCCCTGTGCTGAGCTGTGCCCTGCTAGGCTGGGCCAGGCTGCTTCAGCCTTAGTGCTCATCACCACAGGGGTCAGGTAGAGTGCAAGGCTGCTCCTCAGTTACAGAACCATTTCATCGTCACCACATGTCAGCATCAGCACACACCACGGTACAAAAAAGGCACAAACACACATACACATTCACCTCACTTTAACTCTGCTGGCTTGTCTGCATGGAGTAAGGTCACATCACGGTCACTGAGCGGTTTGACATGTCACAGAAACACAGGATGGGCTCTTCCTATTTTTTTTTTTTTTTTTGGGGGGAATGCTGATTGCATAGTCTTCTTAAGGAGCATGCATGTCAGTTCAATGTATCTGTCTGGTGAGTATGTAAGCTGGTTATGTGAAGGTCACAAAACAAAGCACGTGAAAGAGGAAGCAGCCTCTGCACTCTTGTCGGGCGAGTGGTGTGTGTGTGTGTGATTGATCAGTCACAATGGAGGAGCCCTTTAGATTGTAACTAAAAAGTCAAAGTAATTATTAACAGGGGCATATATAGAAAAAAAATTGATATATGGATTGTGACTGAAAGACTTAAACCACCGTTTTGTCACACAATAAGCAGGTAATGGGCACAATATTTACCAAACAGAGACATCCTGCTGTAGTCTTTGTTGCTGCGGATGTTCCTGCTGTCCAATCTCGAACATGTACCAATGGATTTGCAATTTCCAATCAATTATGTTCTGTTAGTTCTACACTTTACTTTCAGAACCTCCACACCAGTAAGAGGATGAAGAGGTGCTCACAAGTGCTGGGTGCACTGCCCCTCGGCAGGCTTCTAGATGTTCGGCTGATCAGAAGAAAGTGGGCTTTTAAGGAGGGCTCTTAAGGAGACCTGAGCTAATATTGCCTGTTTCAGTCAGAGGCTCAACTGAGGAGCTGCATAACAGGCAGTTTGAGATAAATAAGAACTTTTTTTTAAAACTGTGAATCATGCAAACTTACTCTAGTGGAGTCTTGGTTTAAGGAGCCACTCTCCAATAAAAATATAGGGCTGGAAATGAGCATAATAGGTCCCCTTTAAGAGATCTGAATCTTGATGTTTGGCTTCTTCCCACGCTTTTTTTTTCCCTGCAGAGATTACAATGGAAAGCACACATTTTAAAGCAAGTCATGAAATGGTGCATTTTTCCTCCACAATGTGGGGGTGGGAAGAGTTCAGCTCTTTCTCTCACAGAGCAAAATATAAACAATGTAGCAAGTCAACTAGTATTTCTTTGTGCTTATAATACATCTAAGTTGATCTATAACCGTATCTGGTGAAATACTGACGATCCAATGATGGATATTTCTGGTCTTGAAGATGAGCATAAAAATTATTTTTATGACTGAAATATCTCAGCAACTATTAGATGAATTGCCATGAACTTTGGTGCAGACATTCATCATCACTGTCAGGATGAATTATAATTATTTTGGTAATTCCCTGACTTTTTATCTTGTATCATCAGGTCAAAATTTGAATTTGTTCAATACTTTGGTTTATGAACAAATACCTGAAAAACTTATGACTTTCTAATTTGTCTCAGCTGTACTTTGTGCTTAGTGCTATTTTACAATTGTTAGCATGCTAACATGCTAAACTAAAATTGTGAACTTAGTAAACATTATACCCGCTAAACATCAACATGTTAAGCATTGTCACTGTGCATGTTAGCATAGTTTTGTTTTTGCTTGAAGAATGGACAAATGATTAATCAATTAGTAACACTAGTTATAGAGGCTTCAAATGAAAAGAACCTTATCTGTCCCAAATTCCTCCAACCTGCAGATCCCGGATCAATGATCAATTAAATTCCTTACATCCTTCTATTACCCAGGTGTGTTTCTCTGCACTACACACACCTTCCTAGCACTGCCCTCAAACCCCAAGGCAAGCATCTTGCACACTCAACACATAACTGGCAATGAACTGAATCAGTGAAGTGATGAATGACTTCCAATACACTGTGGACTCAGCGAATGTTAAGTATACAAAATATTCTCATTAGCTGGTTGAGAGATCACACACACTCTGGCAGCAGTGCCACCACCCTTAACCGCCTGAGCCCGAGGCAGTCCAAAACAACCCCCTCCAAACCCCTATCACACTTGTGCTTTCTTTTCTTCCTGCCTTCATCACCCTTCTCTTTTTCTGCCTTGATCCATTTGTTGTTCGTCTTCAGGCACTGGAACGACAGGCTACACCAGCGTCAGGGCTGTCGTACATGTCTCTTTCAAAGCAGAAGCAGCAGGGCACTGGTGATGGACAGTCACCCGATCTGTTGTAACTGGTGCTCCCCTTTGGGACCACTGATCTGGCCTGTTAGCACAAGATTCAAGATTAACGAAACCAGCTGTCCCTACAAAATGCAGTGACTTGACTTCTGCTCTATCCTTGACCTATGCTGTATCCACTATCATTACATTGTAATAATTCAAGTCTTTTCCTGAAACATTTAATAGCAAATGATAGTTTTACACTGAATTGAAAATTTTTATTCAAATTTGCATTATTTTGTTTCTAAAGTTTCTTTCCTCTCCTCCCCTAAAGACAAACAGTAATAAGACACATTTGGCTCTTTTTTCTGCAGCATCATGCTGCCAACGACGGGTCTGTTTAGGAGGAAGGTCCGGGATAAAGAGAGAAAAGGAGCAGGAGAGACGCACAGAGCACAGAACTAAGAGCTCAGAGCTCAGGGCAGAGGTGGCTCCTTGCCATCCATCTCTGGTTTCAGGATTCAGAGAGTGCTGACAGGTCTAGGTCCCCCGGTGCAGGCCTCTGGGCTGTAACCACGGATACCCAGACAAACCAAGAGCTGTCACTCAAGCAGTACCAGCTAGACAGAGTCACAGGAGATAGGAAAACAGGATAGCGAGACACCAGGGGTGTGTGTACGTGCTTATACCTGTGTGTGTGTGTATGTTTTACAGAATACAAGACGGGAAATGCAAAAGCTGCAAGTGCAGACAGTTGCTGTTCTAGTGAGATATCATCAGTCACTCTTGGGACACACACATACGGACGACACACGGAAAACAAATTCTTGATAGTGAAGAAGGTTTTGGGAAACTCCAGACTTAGACACACACAGACATGCTGATAAAAGCAAACTGTCACTTCGTTTTTGCAGCTGTCTAAATCTCCTTGAAATTGTTTTCACAAGTGTGCCCTTTCTTTAGCAAGCACCACCACGATTCGTTGAGGACAAATAAAGAAGACTGTGAAGTGGGCACAGCAAAACAATAAGAGATGGTAAAGAAAACTGATTTTGAATGTGTGAATTATCAGGTTCAATTCCAGGGCAGGCAACTGTTTACAAATGAAAAAATGCACTGGTGGGGAAAAATTAAAGTTTTGAAATTGATCCCTCCTTTCAGGATACTGTTCACATCTTAAAAAAAAAAAAAAAAAAAAAAAAAAATGCTGTTTTTCTCCAAAGGCAATTATTGATTTGTATGCTACAATATACAGCAACTTTTCCAAGGTTTTCAAAGTAAACTCATCATAGAGCTTATCTAGCGGGTGAGAACAAGTACAACACAAAAAACAAAACAAAAAAGTTTCCACGAAAACAGCCAACAAAGAGCATGTACTTCTGTAATGTTTGCACACTGATGAATTGCAGAAGAATAACAGATTATTCCAATCTCCACCTTGGTGAAGTCAGAGGGACTATTCTCTTTGTTCTACACCCTGACATTGATTTCTCCCAGTGGCAAAGTGTGGGATGCTTGAAGGTTAGACACACACAAACTATGTAGATAAATGACTCCTGAGCTCTGGAGTTTGATCCAAATGAAGCAATGATGTAGCTCACTGGCCCGGGCCCACATTGAAGTAAAGAGTATGCTAGTAAAATGTGCTTTCACTGAGTCAGAGAGAGAGAGAGAGAGAGAGAGAGAGAGTGTGTATGTGTGTGTGTGTGTGTGTGTGTGTGTTCTTCTGTCTTTGTGAGGACCCATTTGTGTTTTAGACACTGGAAGCGAGGATATTTTTGGGAAAGTGATGACATTTTGGCCAGTCCTCACAACATTAAAGGTCTGTTTGAGGGTTACAGTTAGCTTTAGGTTAGGGTAAGGGGCTAATGAATATATTAGTTCAATGACTGTCCTCACAAAGATAGAAGTACAAGTACAGTGTGTGTGTCTGTGTGTGCGTGTGCACACACGCATATAAATATTTGTGCTATACTCCCAACACTATACTGGTGAGATAGAGAGCAAATAAGAGGGAGTCAAACAGCCTTGGTATTTTGTAATGACCAGATCTTTAACACTTTGTTACACAGTAGCACACTAGTCTGCCGTTACAAAAAGGGGGGAAAAAAAAAAAAGAAAAAAAACTAATGACCTTTGATCACATGACCAAATTTGTGGCATTACAGACATGGCTAGTCCTAACTGAGCCATGTTTTCCCTGTTAATATGACAAAATATGCTTCAGAAGACGCTGTGTAGTTTCTGAGAGTTGTGGTTCTCATTGCAGCATATTCTATTAAAACAGACATTCAAACAGCATACACAACTACTGATATGCCACTAATATTTGTATATATTTCTAGGGCTGGGCTATGTCAATATGGCATATGACGATGTCTACAGTGAAACATTGCGATGGACAATGACAATGGGAAGGGGTTAAATGTGCAGAGTGAGACATGGTGAGAGAGAGCGAAAAACTTTGTAGCTAACTTTTAATCCTCGGTTTCGTGATACAAATAAAAGATTTGCCCCCTGATCTACTTAGGCAATAGCAAACCAGGTAGATTTAGAAAAATTATTTGTTTGTTTGCACCTAAATTTAAAACATGCTCTCACTGGGCGGTATATGGTGTGATTAAATAAGCTGTAGTTATAAATATATTTTTCTACATTATAGCAGAAACATTGTGTGTGTACATGAGTGTGATGGGAGAAATATTTGTGTTTTTCTCCTTTCTCAAGCCAATGCCAATCGGTGTTCTTGGCTGTGCAGTCTAGCAAAACTGGCCTGAAAGGTTTGGAAACATTTCCCCCTTGCAAACAGGGGCAAATCAATAATGTCTTGGTTTAAGGAGCCACTCTCCATACGAAGGTAAGCTGACTCAGCATGCCCAGCAGCCAAAGGGTGTAGAGAGAGGGAAGTGGGGATGGAAATGATTGCTTTACAAGCGGTAAAATGCATGGTGGTGTTGAGAAACCTCTGTGGACACTGCGCTACACGGCTTCTCAATCCTCTAGTGGAGAAGTGGGATGGAGGGGGAAAGGAGAGCGCATGCATACACACTTGGCTTGTAAATACAATAGCATTCTCTCTCTTGAGCTGCAAGTGCAATTCAGCTGTATTCCTTTCTCTTTTTCTCTTTCATACGTGCTCTCTGTCAATCTGCTCCAATACAGTAACCGGGCAAGCCCTGGTTTAGCCTTTGCCAAGTCAATCACAGCTCTACATTAGCATGGTGGAGACAAAGACCGTAGGAAACTTCCTATCTTTACCTTCTCTCTAGTTTATTTACTCTTCCAGGTCTTTCCAGCTGTTACTTTGCTGATAATGTGCTGATACACTGTGTTGTGATAGGGCAGGAGGATGGACGAGGTGAGGGCGGACATTGCAGGGTGCTCTGACGTCCTTCAGGCGCAGCAAAGATTCTGCTGCAGCAGCCGTTGCTGGCAGTGGAGAGAAGACTGTATTATCTCTCATTAGAAGTCCTGAAGGTCTGAATCATCTCTCATCTCTACCTACACATCCCATGTATTGTCTCTCCTCTCTTTGTTTCTTGAGCCCTGATTCTAGCTTCAATTCACTTATTCCATTTGTAGTTTATACAGTATAAATATTATACAACCGTGGGTGTTTGTGCATGGGTACTTTCTTGACTAAAATGTCCATATCCATGTTTGCAATGCAAGTCTCCCAACCTGTCTTACATTTGGTAGATAAAGGACCATACTGATAATTATGTATGTTTGGGCCCATTAATTGTAAATTATTGCAAAGCAATTTACTTACCATAGGTTTACACTGATTATCTATCCTCCAGGGAGCCATTGGTTTATATTTACTTCAGTTCACTTTGAAAATCTACTTGTATAACCTTGATTCAGATGTGTCATCCATTACAGTGAACATCTTTTTGGTTTGTTTTTTTACCATAGCCATGCTATTGTTGTGTGATAAGGCAGCTGAGAGCAGGGACCATTATGAATCTCATTTTGAAATCTCTTCTTGTTGTTTTGTGGTCGAGGACACAACATTCTAACATTTAGGACCTGGATGCTAAAAAACACTGCATTAATGAGCTATGTTGTAAGAAAATCAAACCCAGAGGAGAAATGAATATTCCACTCTGAAAACTCATGTGAATTTAGTCATTTTTTATATTGAAAAGTCTGGTGTTGAACAGATGACTCTTAAATTTCAGATCTTAGAAAGTCCTTAAACATACCAGGCAGACTCCACCTAAGGTCACTTCTGCTACTGCTACTGCTGGTGGGGGGCAGGGAAGGTAGTGGTTGCGTTTTGGCATCAGTGTCAGCAGCAGGAAGCATTGCACTTAACATGCTTAAGGTTGACACGATTGGATAAAGCAAACCTGGAAAGAAATGGTTCTTAGATTTTAGACTGATAGGCTAATAGAGCCAAGCATGAAAACCAATGATTGAATAAGAGTCCTGTGACTCTTGCTGAGAGGGAATAATAAAATTAAGGGGTAGGGCACAGTGAGTGAAGTTGTAACTTTGATGAAAACTAAAGGCAATGAAATGTTCGCTGTAATGACTTATTTCAAGCTCAAGTATATATTTCTGCAAGTTGATTTTCCGAACTGAAACTAATGGAAACCAGTGGATCCGTACAAGGATGGGAATCAATTCAAAACTTGCAGTATTCAGTGTTTTGGTGTTGTATACGTAGTTTTCAAGTTAATGGTCTTAAACATGGAAAACACTGGTATGACCATTTAAGTATCTGTTCCTGAAGACATGAAAGCTATGCTGCAGCAGTGGTAATCCAGTATATCTCTGGGGCTGAAGGTGAGCGGCTGTTTTCCTCTCCAACAGCTGTAGGAGGTGGTTGTGCGGTGCTCTGCACACTGTGCGGTGACAGTAAAAAAAAAAAAAAAAAAAAAAAAAACATTCTGGCACAAGGCTTCCAAATCAGCAGTGCGAGAATGGCAGCAGTGGCCATTTTGTAATCTAATACAGAGTGAGGAACAGAAAATATTAGGGAATGCTCTTTGTGACAAGCTGAATGCGGTAACGCGTCCCTGTCTATCATTTAAATGAAATGCTTAATGACATATGCACTGCAATATGTCGGAAAGTAATAGCCAACTGCCACATCTCCGCCAGCATTTTGTAGTAGGTTAAAGCAGGTCTACTGTGGTGCAATGTGATAAAAAAGCAAGAAAAAAAGACCCCATAAATGTGATGGTGTGAAAATACTTTGTTTACATTATGTATATGAAGAAAAAAACAAAAAACACCCCATATGGCAGCAGCTCTAAATAAAGCATGAGCCCTGTATGGTTGGCTTTCCTCTCCATTTCTAGGATGATAAAATCATGCAGCCTGGCTACAGCAAGTTGTTGTCAGTGCACTTGGTGCACATAGCCCTTTTAGCAGCTGTCTGCTCTGGTGAGGGCTAGATGAGCCAACGGAGGTGAATATATTACTCTCACTCAGTGAATGTCACAAATGCCATTTCCAGCTGCTGAATGTCACAGAGACTGTTGGGGTGACTGTTAACACTGAGGGGCACGGTGACATCTTTATTCCCACCGTTAACATCCTGAATCCCTGCTTTTTGAATAACAAACAAAATCACACTTTCTATAGGCCAAATAATTATCACTAAAACAAGACAGACTGAAGTCAATTTGTGGGTGTATTTCTGCTGATTACTGCTGGAACTTTGGGGACGTCCACTCGACTACATAATGTATAGTGCTTTTTCAACTGAATGAGAGGCCTTGATATTGATTTTTGAAGTGAGCAGAAATAATAGTGTAGGAATTTAATACTTTATTACTATAAACCAACAAACATTACAGGAACAGCTTCTGTCTGGGATATTATCTAATGGTGGAGAGCCTACCATTTTTAATGAGTGACTCCTTCAGCTAGCAAAGCCTAGCAGGAATGCACACAGGAAAAAGAAAGAGAGCAGAACAAAAACTGAAGAAACCAAAGCACATCTCTCTAACACACTCCCCTGCGTCTG
Source organism: Xiphias gladius (assembly GCF_016859285.1). Lineage (NCBI taxonomy): Eukaryota > Metazoa > Chordata > Actinopteri > Istiophoriformes > Xiphiidae > Xiphias > Xiphias gladius. The sequence continues at coordinate 17,727,318 of NC_053403.1, read as the reverse complement.
TGAAGTTCATCCTTTTCAGCACAGTCATCAAGGGCTAGCTGCTGCTGAGTGCTGGTAGGTGATGCCGATTATTTCCCACATCTTCAGACGTAAATGTTTGACGATATCATTCTCCTCCAGCTATCCATACCTCTCGTTCAGCTATCAGTATTTACTGCTATATATGTAATTGTTAATTTAGTAAGAAACACTAATTGAGGCTAACAGAGGATCAGAGTGCCAAAAGTCATTTTATTGCAAAATCATATGATTCTGATTGGGAAATATATGTTACACTTGACAGAGAGAGTAAGCTCCAGGTTAAACTGATCTTTGTTTTGGATTCAAGACTGATTTAATTATTTTTTCCAAAAAGATTAAAGTTCTTTTTAATTGGGTTTTTTACCAAATCTGAATAACCTGTATAATTGGTTGAACTATTCTGGGTAAGTGTTAAAGTCAGCCCAGCTTTCAATATAAGTAGTAATTATTCTCTCAGAACATTCAAAGATTATACACAGTAAAGACAACTAATTTCAATCACCTGCCAACACGTTTGACTGTATTTACTCATAAACCACCTATCAATCTCTGTGCTTGCTAAGTCAAATAATGTCTTCAAGCTTTGTGTATCTGTCAAAAAGAAAAACAGGACACTACTTTCCAAGACGAAAAGGGACACTGTGCCAACCAGCATGTACAACAAAAGACAAACAATCTCCAGTAATTGCCTGCCATCAAACAGACAACAGTGATTCCAAATGCAGGAGAGGGGGAGTCCATGCAGCACATATTGTAAACCAGTCAAGGACATTAGAACCATCCATCTTCCAAGAAATCTCAGAGTCACTCAAAGAGAAGAAGCAGGGCCGCTGCTGGTGGCAGTGGGATTGGTGCTGTTGGTGGTGGTGGGGATGAGGTGTTCCCAGCCAGATGCGGATCATTAGAGGTAGACGTGACACACACTAAACAATGAGGAGTTAAAAGACTAGGCTCCCTCTGACCTTTTGAAGGTAAAAGGTGGGGAGGCGTGCACAGGCAAGAGTGGCGCAGGAGCTTATTGATTTCAGACAATTTATCTGTATCACAGGCAACAGCCCACACAGCCTACATGAACAACACTTTCACCTGGCAGGAGTAGGTCTATAGAGTTGAGCTGACAAAAGCAAGAATAGCATGATGTAAACATGGACACACACATCTGATATCCATTAATCCATCTATACATAGGTGGATTAAAGCAATTCACAAGATGTTCAAAGTGAGATAGGATGAATAACTTACATGAATGCATGCTCCCTGTAGGTAGGACAATGCTGAAGAAACAAGTTTGTATGCTACACATTTAGACATTAATAACACAGATACCTCAATACAATGAGATTTCTTCCTCATTCCCAATGTGTAACACATTTCTGGTCAACACTGAAGCTAGGCATTTCATATTGATTAGTTTGTTTCCAGTGCACCGATACCTAATTCATCAACTCTTCGGGTGTATGTGGATGCACATGTATATGTGTGTTTGCGAGTGTTGGAAGGGTAAACCATCAGTCAAAGTCAACACCTCCTTTCACACGATTACCCGAGGAGTTATGATAAAACAAAAGTCTCCTCTAAAAATGAAGCATGCTACTGAGATTCTAGGGACTGAAGCAGCAATCACAGCTCTCTTATCTCCCACTCTTCATGAAAGGTTAAAAAAGGTCTGAGGCTAGCACATGAAAGAATTAAAAGCCTGATGCGATTAAAAGACAAGATGAGAAAAGAAAGAGTTCAGCGCCATTGCCCGTTGCACGTTAGCCTCCTCAATCTTTTAGTGGAAATTGGGTTTGGGGTTGGAGAGTGTTTTTCCCACAGGCACATTGCGGCCTTCTCCACAGATCAGGGATCATCACATCCATGTGCTCCATCCAAACCTAAGCCAACACCATAAAAGAAACAACGTCATCACGGTTTTCCTGGGTCAGTGGCCAGGGGCAGTTTCTGTAAAGTGTTGCTCTTACTCACAGAGGTACTACACTGCTCTGCTGAAACAATCCTGGATATACACGTTCAGCCGCTGATCAGCGCCTCAAATACTCTCTAGCAATGATTCATAGACATTGGTTAATCTTATCAGGGACTGCCTGGACACAGCAGTAATAAACTGGAAATTGTCTAGTGAATCTCATATCAAATCACAACCATGGGGAAACTAAAGCAACACTGACGCTCAGAGCAGGTATGGACCAGTCTATGGGCTGTTCTTGTCAAGAAAAGCTATGAAGTGATGGTGGTAATTAATTACATGATAAACATATTTTAGTAATATCACTAATTAGTTGTAAAACAGCAAGAGTTCCTGACTAATTTTGCTCATTATTTATCTTTTATAATAATTATCTCGAAACCATAGAGAGTGAAGGAATGAGATACACCTGAGATTTTAAGCAGCCATAAATGGCATGAATTTTGATTCAACCTTCAGGTTAATGAGATACAGAAATGTAATATCCTCAGTCTCCACCCCTTTCTTGAAAACTGCTACTGAGACCTGAAACTTTTCTGAACCTAAAGGTTGTTTGACTGGTCACAGGTAGAAAATGAGATTACTGTGAGGACTTGAGTAATGAAGGAAGCTCCGTGTCCTTCCATGATGTGACTCCCCTTTTGCTTCAAAAGAGGTAGTAAAGGCGCCTGCAACAGATATAAAAAATGACTGGCCACTTCAATTAGCCCAATCATAAAATATGATTTGAGGCACATCCATTTAACATGACCTGAAGACGTTGGTAAAAGAACTGTCCTGTTGTTCATTTATTAAACATCACATTCTCTCAAGTTCTCTGTCTGGGTCGCAAGTGACACTTGAATTTAAAAAGAGGGGGTCATTGCATAGATGGACTTCTGTTCTAATATTCAAGAGGCATAGTGTATCTAATCTGAAGGATGCAAGGTGAAAACTAAAATATTTATTCCAAACCTTATTAATTCACTCATTTGTGTGATCTGGTAAAAATAACAATGTAGATTAGATGTGAGAATTTGAATTCTGTGATACTCTAGGCGCTAAAGTCTCTCTTAATGCAGTATTCAGTCGAAACATCAGTTACTTTCAAGCGAAAGATCTCAATATTTTAGCAAATGATGCAGAAAATAAACTAAAAATCTAGTAAAATACCACATATGCAAACATAGCTGACAGTCTATATTTCAAGATGGACCTAAATTATTAGTAATAAATTAACAAGACAAGAGTCCACAGCCCTGCTAGCAGCTCTGTGAGGCTGTACTTAAGCACAGGGGTGCTTTGAGTTAAATGCTAACATCAGGAGGCTAGCATGAAACATGTTCACCCTCTTGACAAACTTAGTTTAGCGTGTTAGCATGTTAACACTTGCTAATTAGCATTTCACATAGAGCTGAGGCTGATGGGAATGTCATGAGCTTTGCAGGTATTTGGTCATAAATCAAAGTACTAAACAACTTAAAACTCTGGTATGATGATGAAGCTCGATGAAAAGTTAAGGCTGATATAAATCATCCATCCATTCATCCATTTGTTTATCAAATTTTATGGTGATCCAATCGATGTCGACTTTTTTTTTTTACAAAAAAACCCAAATGTCAACCTCATGGTGGCGCTGGAGTAAAAGTCAGGGGATCACCGGAGTCATTAGGAATCATGCTCTGGGGAACAGGAAAAACAGAAACAGGAAAATGCATTCCCAAAAATTCATGGCTATCCATCCAGTAAGTGATATGAAAAGTCAGTGGATCACCAAAGAACTTCTGTACGAATCTCATGGCAATCCATCCAGTTGTTTTTTGAGATACTTCAAACTGAACTGTGGTGGTGAAGTGGCGGACTTAACCAACATTGCCGTCCCTTGAACCATACTGTTTCAATTTCTAAAAATCCTTAACTAGATTTGAAACAAACTACATCAGAATCACATCCTCTTAAAAATTAGAAGAAACACATGGAACATTCTGCCTCAACATATATGTGAGCCAATGTTAACTATCAGCTATATGAAACAAAAAAGTTCCTCATTATTGACGACACAAACAGAAGGACCTAACATTTTTTAATCCATATATTTCAGACAGGCGCCTGCATACCAGCAACCATCCTTCAAAATGACTGAACAGTTTGATGTCCTGAGTGAAACCATTTTTGTGTCCATTATCCAGCGTGAACTAGATAGCATCTCACCTCTGGCTGTGCAGTGTTTTGTGGATTATTACAGTAGTTCAAGAGGGTTTACACAACACAGGTGGCCCTCTAAGCAGTGAAACTAACTCTGAATTTATTCTCCTGTTACAATAAAGACCTAGAGATGAGGAAGGGTAATTCTTATGTCACTTTGTGTGTCAGGACAGATTTTGGGGAAACAATTACATTTTATCTACTTTTTCCCTACAGCTCTCCATATAAGAAAATTATCAAGGGTTGATTGAAGCAATTTCATTTTATCTCTCATGCTTTGAGTATTTGAGTTACACATGACCCAGGGAACACAGGACTGCCTGAATAAGCACAAGTCTTTAAAGGTGCTGTTGGGTTGGTGGTTTTTGTGAGAAAATATGCCTCTTTCATTCCCACATCTTTCTTGGTGAAGCGAATCCTATCTACAGACCGATGGGAGTCAACTGGTGATGTCAAATGCAATTACTGGCAATCGGCCTAATAAAAATAAATAACAATTGGCCTATCTCTGAGAATGCTCCTTCGGTTGTTTTCAACAATAATAATAATAATAAAAAAACAGAGTACAATTACAGAATTTCCTCTCCTGCTTAACAAAACACACAGCTGTGTGTCCTATGTATGGGAAACCCTGCATCATCTTCAGCATTGTGTTCCCTCCATGTTGCAGGATAACTTTTTCTTTTCCTTCCCAAGTGACTTTTATTGAGAAATATTTGGAACAATATAATTTGGAAATATAACATGTCTTTAGGGAATGTATTACAACATCCCGTTATTTTGTTCCATGACATAAAAACAAAAATTTTTAATAACTGACAAATGAACATACACGGGATGTTTACTTCATTGGGTATAATGTTGAAGAGTTTGCACAAATTAATAGTTTTTTACATTTTTTATTACAGTTTTTAAGTTCTGTTAGAGTTTGAATATATGCGATTAGATCTGTTAAATATAAGATGGTAATTTCTTTTGGAATTTCATTTTATTAATGTAAAATTTGGCTAAATTGATTACCAAATCAAAGATATATTGATAATTGTTGGAGAAATTAGGATTGTTAGATATTAATAATAAATCATTCTCTTTAAGTAAAATTTCCCTACCAAAAAATGTTTTAAGATCTAACTGGGAATCTGCCCGCAACATTGTCACATGAACACACACAAAAGTGTCCCAGTGTTTCCTCCATATAATTACAAATAGATCATTTGTCTTCTATATTAGGGATATATTTACGAATAATGGAGTTTATTGGTTAATAACTATGTATGATTTTAAATAACAGTTCTTTAACTTTATTATTAGGGAACACATACTTGTAGGGGAGAGTAAATATAGTATTCCAGGTTCGACCATCAAGAGCCTGGTCTGTCCATTAATATTCAATAGGCATTATTGTTCTTGGAATAAGTGAGTTTCTGATAAGTTTTGTTGAATTTGTCTCAAAGATAGAAATGCCATCAACAGTAATGTTGTTTTGCAGGAGAACTTGTGAGCGAGTGGGACCGGGTTTGCACGTAGATGCAGAGCGAGAGTGGGGGGGCGGGGTTGCGCAGAAAGTGTGAGAGAGGAGGGATGCAAACACTGGCACCCCTTTATGAAAAAAAGGGTTATGTAAAGCAATATCAAACTACATCAATATAAACGGTATTGTCTTTCTCCAGCAAAAGATTAATTTACTCACTTCTAGAGCTGTATACTTAAGACTTTAAACTTGATTTTACTGCTGTGAGACTTAACTTACTTGACATCTGACTGCCTAAAGACTTGACTTAAAGGCAAAAACATTTAAGTCTCAAGTTTTGAAAATTTTTTGAATCAATTATTAATCAATAATCCATCATTGTTTAATTGCATTGAAAAGACTTGGTCTCAGGTTTATTAAGAGTCTTAGTTTAGTGTATTATCATTCTAACATTTGTTAATTAGCAGCTGAGGCTGACAGGAATGTCATTAATTTTTAAGTAATTGATCATAAACCCAAGTACTGAACAAATTTAAATTTGACCTGGTGATGATAATAAAAAGTTCAATCATCAAAGTTATTACAGTTCATCCTGGGGTGGGGTGGGGGCCGGATTGTCTCAAATTTCATGGCAATCCAGTACAATAGTTGTCAAGACATTTCAGACAAAACCTCATGGTGGCACTAGAAGAAAAGTCTGGAGATCAGTCATTCGGATTCATCCTTTCAGGACCACTCATCCTCTGTACAAAACTGCATGGCAATCCATCCAAAAGCTGTTAAGATATTTCCGTCTTGACCAAAGTGGAGGATCAATCAACTGACAGATCAACATTGCTTTCCTCAGAGCCATGTCGCTAGCATGGCTAAAAACAGTATTAAACACATCTTTGAAAAGAAAATGTTCAAGTGTGTGCAATTTTAATGCTCAGCATTCACAGACCTGAAGGATCTGCATCTTGACTTGCATTTTGCTTATCAAAGCTTGTGGTTCAACATAAACTTGCTACTAAGGACATGAGAGCTGATCTTGCCTCAAAACTGTTAAAAACAGCTCTGTTAAGGACTTTGAATACATTTTAGTGTCGCCACAAAAAGAGACTTATAGAGCTGACCAAGGAGGACATGCAAACAACAGCAAAGCCACTTTGTTAATGTAGGCAGAAATCTCTCACATAGCTACCTATATAATACTTAAAGATTTAACCTGCTTGATATCATGAGGGCAGTGGGGTGTGCAGTGGGGTGTGCAGTGAACAACAATGAAATTCAGTGAAAGGAAGCTGGTTTGCAGAACCAGGCATAGAGTAAGCAGAGAAACTGAATGAGAAATGTGTCTGAGTCAAAAGCTCATTAGTACCAAGCCTTGATTTGGTTTGAAAAGTGATACCACAGATCTGTGAAGTCTTGGAATTATTCCCACCAATAGCTGTTCCAAAACAATGGGCCTTATGCTATCCAGGGGGTCTGCTTCTATTCAGCTCCCAAGATTCTCCAAACCAAACAGTTTGGGTGACAGCTGGACTTTCGCTCTTTACCATGAAGGGAAGCTTCATTTGGACTGTGCTTGGAATCTGTGACAGTGGGCCAATAGACACAAGATTACAGCCCACCAGGGGATGGAGATGTTGTCAAAAACCTTTGCATGGTCTCACAGGGAGGGGCCAGCAGACTGTTAACTATAGCATCCAAATGCTCATTTGCACCTTGAGGTGTGAATTCCACACCTAGGCATCAGTTGTATATTTCTACTGAACTGCACCAAAACAACTTGAGGCACAAAACTGGGTTATTGTTATTGTTATAGGTCATGAAAAGAGGTCTCTTATTGTAGGAGCAAACGGAGGCCAGTGAGGCTGAAATGTCAAACTGCAGGAAGTATCTTACACTAATGCCTTCTCCAGCTGCTCCACCTTAGCCTTATTGTTCCACTGTGCCTATCCACTGTGCCTAGAAAGACAGTAGGCCATTTGAACAGAGCCTTGGCTGGGGAAAGGGCAGCAAACCTTGGCCCTCACATGCTCCATTAAACCAGGAGCGGAGGGAAAGTATGAGTTCTTGACAGTTCCTGGCTTAGAGCACTGCCGCTGACACAATTACTAGCCCCTTCTCCCTTGTCTGTGCTTTAGTACCTTGTTTAAAATGGCTGCTTGTAGCCACGACTGTGGATGCAAAAAACAGAGAAGCTGCAGACGAAAGGATTGAGCTTTCAAACACCTCAATGAAAAAAAAAAAAACTTAACTTTTCCTACAGATAGCGCGATTATTAATTTGTTTGTTGCATGCAAGCGTGAGAGTCTAAGGCTAGATTTTGGGTTGCTGGGCAGTTTTTGGGATCTGTTCCAGTCCGTTCAAGGTACCAATACTACTGTTGCAATATTAAAGCTTATATAATAAACAAAATTGTGAGGTTTAGTTCTATTAGAACTATCTGTAAAGGTCAATCAGGTTTGCAGAAATACAAGCTACACGGAACAAATGGAAAAAAAATGCCTTGAACCATAACAGACTCACAAACTCACATTGAGCGTATTGCCATTTTCCCCGAGGCAGAAAACAGCTGTTCTTCATCCCCAGCACTCCCATAATATTCTCCCTTTCCTACAGAAACAGCGACTCCACTGTTCCTATTTTCTTTAGCCAGCGGACAGTTTGCCAAGCTGGAACGAAAAATTAAGTTTCACCTCAGAAAATGTTTTGTTATTCAAACCTACTTGATAGTAAAAATAATTGAAGCATCAACTGATTTGAGACAGAACACCACAGTGCGTTGGCAGCAATAACTAGGATGCAGTTAGCGTTCCAGACTTCATTAACGCTTCAGCTGCTGAGGAGAAAAATAGATTAAATCTTTGAAAATGTACATCTAAACAAATAATACACCTAAATTTTTTTTAAAGCTCTGACCCCTCAGGTTCTATTTAGGAGTTACTCACTCAACAATGATTGAAGTGTGCCTCACACTTCTCATTGGTAAAATGGTCTCCATTTATTTCACTCTGAAATAACAGCAGAGGAAAAAGGGTTGCTGCTGATTCTACCTTTCTGACTTTTGATCCTGCTCATCCTTGGCCACCAAACAGTTAGTTTATTTTTACTGCTTCTAAATAAATGGTTATTTATAAAAGTTACTGACGGCAGCTGTAAATTTTCCAAACACAATTTTACCTTGCTACACAACAGCAGTAATAGTTAATTCTCACGGCCTCAATTGCATTAAATTATTGTCAATTCTGTCATGTTATGACATGTTTGATGAAACCACTGGGCGGCATGCAAATTTGTAACAGAAATGAATTATTCTATAATTTTATTTATCAAAACTAACATAAAACAAACAGCAAATAGATTATTTTCTGATGTTATCAATGTTAAACTTCTCTGTTACTAAGAAGCTTTGTAGTATGACCGGATGGTGATAACAGCAGAAATATGGTAGACAAAGAAAAAGCAGATCTTGCATCACCTGAGGGAAATATAAAGGTTAATTCTGGCAAGCCTATTTCCCATCCCAGAATAGAGCAGGGTGCATGAATGATTATCTACTGCTGGGAAAAAAAATGTTTCTGATTGGATTAATCCAAACCCGGGTCACCTCGGAAACAATGTATCTTTCTCATACTGTATGTTTTTATTGTTATTGAGGTGTGCCTAAAAGGGAAACAAGAAAAAAAAAAAAAAGGTAGAGAGAGGGAGAGATCATGAAGAAGGACATCCTCAAGTAAGCTCCAGCAGAGGGGCCTTGCTGACCTAGTTCCAGGCTGAGTGGGAATGATATTAGCAAAGCAATTAAGTGAGATGACAGCCGTCAGGCAGGGTCAGACTGACAGGGATAGCAGTCGCCCTCCCTCACTCTCGAGCGTGTTCTCTCTCTCTTTTTCTTTCTCTGCCTCCTGTAATGGCTATTGATTTTTCACAACCAAAACAAGATGCCCTCTCAGCCAAGAAGTGGCTGAATTGGTAAAGAGATTTTAAAAAAAAGTTTTAAAGAAAGAGTGGGTAAAGGAAAGAGGACAGTGCAGATGGCGTGGGTGCAATGTGTGAGGGTAAGGGACCGAGGTTCACAGGTTGGTGATCCTGCCAGCTCTTACTTGGATGTACAGAAATCACTCCACGAAGGTCAAAAACTTCATTCCCCGGAGAAAAAAGGGAAGTGTAATTTCTAAACCAAAATTTGCTCCATATTTTTGCCATGGGGATGAAAAAAAGTGGTCATATTTGGGTTAAAGTAAGGCAAACTAAAATTTTTCCTTGTGTGATGAAGATGAAGATGAAGGTTGGACATTCACGAAAGCTAGACATTCAAGTTAATTTACTCTCAAAGAAATTGAGAGTAAAGTAAGATGTAAAAGATAAGGCTCAGTATATCAATAAATGTATAATTTGTTGGTTAATTTCACCACCTGTTTGTTCATATACTGTACCTATATATAACCCAATCAGATATTTCTGTACATAATCTCACCGCACAGTACACACTTCAAGTACTGCATATGCTTGATAATGCCTGGTAATTAAATAGCTTTTTATAAAACAGATATAGCCTGTATTACATTTCTGTTGGAATTACTTCATTTATTTATTTATTTTTATCAAAACACCACAGTGAAAAACAATAGGGTTTCAGATATACAAACACTTCCTAAGAAGTTTGAAGTTGAAAAGGACGGACATCAGCCATTATCAGTTTCTGATGAAGTGTTTTTTCAGCACGGTGCAAGAAACTTCAACAAAACATGGAGAGAAAATAGAGAACAACATATATGCAGCAACAATTCCAGAGAAAACTAGATTATGGAAAATCTCCTAAAAACATTTTACAGTATGGCTGCTTTAAAATACCCCACAAACCATACATCCAAATCAGATTTACAACATTACAGGAGACAGTGCCACTTAAATCCCCGTCCCATTCAGCTGTCATAGAGCAGCAGACTGAATGTGTCACTCCATCCTAGCATGCTTTGCTCCAGGCAGTGGTGTTGTGCTCAACAAGTCTGCTTTAATCTGATCAAGTGAAGGCATACTGGATGCTTTTAAATTGCAGTGTGTGTTGTCAGCAGACTTAAATCAATACATTAAATGAAAGCTTTAGGCGGCATCTCTTAAGCAACACCTGTGAGACAACTGCACTGAAAGACGCAGTATTTTGATAGACTGTTCACTGAAATAGGTGTTTGACTTTTATCAGCTGATCTAGCAAAAGAGGGTCAGAAGAGAGCCTCCTTGTAGTGCTCTGTTGGCTGAATGGTTATAGGGCATGCTACATAACCACAACGTCCATGGTTCAAATCTGGCCAGAGTCCTTTGTTGCATGTCAAACCCTTATCTCTTTCCCCATGTTTCCTGCCTAACTCTCCCCAGTTAACTATCAAATGAAGGCAAAAATGCTGAAAAAATAATTTAAAAAAACCTTCCTTTTCAACTGCAAAAGCCAAGAAGATCTGCTCATTGATACCTGAAGTACACTTCAGTCGACATGCCTAGCTAGGCACTCACTGCATAGTGCACCGCTTTCCTGCTCAGATTCTCTTTGCTATAGTGTCGTTTTTTTATCTACATGAATTGCGACTTCAATGTCAAATTTCAATTTTAAAAGCAGCACTTTCATTTTTCAGTTTACAGCTTCAAAGGATTTTAGTCAGCAGCAGGAGTTAAAACTGAAAGTGGATTTGTTTTGTCTAAGCAACATGCAAGGATTTTGGTAGAAGCTTTGGGGGCAGAGTTGAAGAAAAACACATATGGTGCAGGAATGCACATTTACAAGTATGGGGTAGCCTCCGCTGAGCCCCCTATAGAATCTCTTTGACATCTGCTCTTCACGTGTCCAATCCATAAAACTGCATGAGAATCCTTTTAATAGTCTTACATTTGCACCAAATGTACAACCTCTATCAATAGGTGCAATTACTTATAGAGCTTGCTTATTCTATCACTAAGGCCAGAGAGAAGCTGCAGAACAAATCTTTATTTTCAAGAGCCTAGCTAAATGCATAACTGCAAATGACCAGTAGCATGCCAGTAATCACTCAGCTGCTTAATGTCTGTATTAGCTCTCCCATCTCTGCCCTAAAGAATTCAGCTATAACCATTCAGATAGATGACACCAGCCTCTAACGTCTTTGTTTAAGTGGAAAATGCACTTATAGTTTTTCTCTGCCTCGAGCAGTACCAGTGTGCACGCTAACTTTGGCACCTTAGTCACGCTTGTGAACAGCAGTGGAAAACGACGTAAAACATCTGAGACATCCCCTACATATGTACGGATAGAGATATGTGCCATAATGAGTTGCACTCTGCAGATGGCCATTAAGGCTTATGTCAACATTAGGGAGATATCCAAATAAAAATTTGGCAGACGATACTCACAATTAATTCAGAGTAAATTTCCACGCAGACCCATTGACCACAGATGATAAGAAGGTACATCTGAATTCTTTGATAAGAGTCCCTGTTGGGAAATTAATTTCAGCAGAGAACATTTGGTCCTTACAGAGCTGCAATGTAATTAAGGTTAAAAAGGAGTTTTCATACCAGGCATGGAAATGGGTTCCTTTCAAATGTATCTTTGTAAATCTGTCAGAGGCTGGAGCGGATGGACCGTGGCTGTTCACAATGTCAGAGTGTTTTTGAACTGATGCTGGACAGGAAACTGCTGGATTGTGCAACAGTTCAACCCAGAAGGCAAATGGAGAAGAAATCATATTTCTCACTTAATAAACAGCTTGAATCAGCTAAAAATTTTAAGTACTCAGTCAAGTTCAGTGAGCAACAAAGAGGAAGGAATAGCAATAAGTTATGGTTTTTATCTCCATCTCAGACATTGCATTATACAGTGTGTTGGTGCTATCTATGTGCATTGTGTAAACATCATTGTGGACATAAAATATTGCTTTATTTTACTGTAAACGGCCAGACGTAAAAAAAAAATAAGTCCAAAAACCAATAATGTTCTGCAAAGATTAAATTACCTCTAAATCTGTTCCTGACACTGTTTTATATCCAGGCTCAAGTTGAGTTCTGCACTGGACATTACGTGAAAAAATATAAAGTGGCATGGAAAAGTTTGGGCACCCCTGGTCAAAATTTCTGTTAATGTGAATAGCTAAGCGAGTATAAGATGAACTGATTTCCGAAAGGCATTAAGTAAAGGAGATGACACATTTCTTCAATATTTCAAGCAAGATTACTTTTGTTTTTCATGTTTTACAGTTTCAAAATAACAGAAAAGGAAAAGTGGCCAAAAAACAAAACGTTTGGCCACTCTGCATGGTCAGTACTTGGTAAGACCCCCTTTGGCGAGTATCACAGTTTGGAAACACTTTTTGTAGCAGCAAAGAATCTTTCAGTTCTTGTCTGAGGGATCTTCGCCCATTCTTTTTTGCAAAAGGCTTCTAGTTCTGTGAGATTCTTGGGCGGTCTTGCATGCACTGCTCTTTTGAGGTCTATACAGAGATTTTCGATGATGTTTAGGTCGGGGGACTGTGAAGGACATGGCAAAACCTTCAGCTTGTGCCTCTGAGGTAGTCCATTGTGGATTTTGAGTTGTGATTAGGATCATTATCCTGTTGTAGAAACAATCCTCTTCATCATCTTAATCGTTTCTACAGAGGATGTGATGTTTGCTCCCAGAATTTGCTGGTATTTAATTGAATATAATTTTTTCCCTCCACCGGTGAAATGTTCCCCGTGCCACGGGCTGCAACACAAGCTTGAAGCATGATCAATCCACCCCCGTGCTTAACAGTTGGAGAGGTGTTCTTTGCATGAAATTCTGCACACTTTTTTCTCCAAACATACATTCGCTCATTGCAGCCAAAAAGTTCTGTTTTAACATCAACAGTCTACAGGACTTGTTTTTAAAATACATCAGGCTTTTTTAGATGTTCCTTTGCAAACTTCTGAGGCTGAATTTTGTGGTGAGCATGCAGGAAACATTTTCTTCTGATGACTCTTCCATGAAGGTAATATTAGTGCAGTGTCGCTGCACCGTAGAACAGTGCACCACCAATCCAGAGTCTGCTAAATCTTCCTGAAGGTCTTTTGCAGCCGAACCAGGATTTTGATTTGCCTTTCTAGCAATCCTACGAGCAGCTCTCTCTGAAAGTTTTCTTGGTCTTCCCACCCTCAACTTGACCGTTCACATTCACGTTCACTGTTAGTTCTTAATTACATTACAAACTGAGGAAACAGCTACCTGAAAACACTTGCTATCTTCTTATAGCCTTCTCCTGCTTCCTCCAGCATCAATCATTTTAATTTTCAGAGTGCTAGGCAGCTGCTTAGATGAGCCAATGGCTGCTGATTGTAGGGACAAGGTTTGTTTATAGTGCTTTGAAATTTGCATCACCTGCCCTTTCCTAACAATGACTGTGAACAAGCCATAGCCCTAACAAGCTTATTAAGGTATGAAACCTTGGTAAAAGTTACCTGACAGCTCAAATCTCTTGGGGTGCTCAAACTTTTTTATGGTCCTCCAAAAATAATACACTAATCTTCCTTAAAATGTTGAAAAGAATGTTTCATCTTTAACTTTATGCCTTTTGTAGATCAGTTCATTTTTTACTCACTTAACTATTCACGGTAACTGAAATTTTGACCAGGTGTGGCCAAACTTTTTCATGCCACTGTACCTTATCTTACAACAGTATGGCAACTAATGATATATGTCATAACACTTCTCCATAGCCGAAGAACAGATTCCCAGTATGAAAATCTATATGGCAATTCTTGCATGAAGGCCAAGCACATGGGGGCACTCAGGTGTAAATATTCTTGACTAATACAGCCAACATGACATACACACTGTATGCCCTAAAATGGCAAAGCCTGCTGCTTGACATTGTCAGACGGCAGGACATCTTCACCAAAGGGGAAATTAAGGTGTGGCAACAGAGGGCTCAGGGACACAATGGCTGACAGGATTTCATGGATGAATAGATAGATAGAACGACAGCTGGTGATGCTGAACATTTTTCAGCTTTCTTTTTGCGTTATGTCACTGTGTTCGACTTGCATTCCTCAGCTGAATTGCCAATTTAAAAGAGGAATAAAAGGAGATATTAAAATAGGGTCTTTCAATAAATGAATACAACCCGGTAAAGTTTGTCGATGTCTGACAGTTGAATGATTTTTCATGCAGGTGCACTTTTGTAAAACGCAGTATTTCTTCAGGTCATGGCTCTATCAAAAAATTGCAGCTGGCAATGTTAAAAACAAAGAGATGCCAGGGTTTTTTTTATTTTGGCTGGATTTGTCCTATGTTGTTCGGCTTGAGCTCAATGTCACTGTGGCCCATCCTGGGCTGACACTATTGAGAGAGAGAGAGAGAGATTTTTAATTTCACTTTATGGTTAATCAACAGTTTGAACAAAATGAAACACAATATCTTTAAAACTAGTGTTTTTCAGTGGAAGGCCTGGTGACATTTTCAGACTAGTTAAAAATTTGTGTTTTTTTCATGTTTGAAAGCATATAATGAAGCTGTAATAAATGCAATGGGCTTTCTGTAGCCAATTCAATTTACAATGTGCTATCTGAAATAATGCACAAAAGAGCTTATACAACTGGTTATTTACAGTAAATATCACCATGATCACATGATGGTGACATTGTGGAGCCAAAGCAGAGAGCCCTGTACCTTTGTAACTGCAAAGTATCGACATTTTATCTTCTGAGCAAAACCTGATTAGACAGTTAAACTTAAATGACTTTTCATGTGGGTGTACTGTCCTTATTCTATTTCCCTACTCCTGAGTGAGGACACTGTAGATAAAGTAGTTGCATACTTTTCCTCTCCCTTATGATGTGTTTATGCTGTGCAGTCCCTGTGGGCACTTTAAGGAAAAGAGACAACACTGATAGTACCACTGAAAGTACCAGCATGCCCCATTCACAGATATTAGCCTCAATGGCCTGGATAAGATGCCATGTCGAACCCCTGCTGTGTGTAAGTGTGTGTGTGTTTGTGTTTGTGTGTGTGTGTGTGTGTGTGTGTGTGTGTGTGTGTGTGTGTGTGTGTGTGTGTGTGTGTGTGTGTGTGTGTGTGTGTGTGTGTGTGTGTGTGTGTGTGTGGATGGGTGTGTGTGTGTCAGCCTCTTAGGATTCTATGCTCTTTTAACCATGGGCCGACCCCCATTGTGCCTTACATCTTAATCACTCTAGGGGCGTGCAGGAGACAATGCCTCACTGTTTATGTGACAAGAACATAACCGGGATCGTGTGACAGCTTTCGTGTTTATGCATGTGTGTTTATGTTCCACCTCAGTTACGTTCTGGTAACAGCATGTGAATAGGGTTCATGAGCGCCTGAGAAAAAGGAGGAAGCCATTCTTATAATTAAAACAGAGGCTGTGTGCTGTGAGGGCCAGAGGCCGTCTCATGACAGGGGAGGCTTTTGAAAAGCCTGACCTTGCGCCTTGCTTCCCTCTCCCTCCTTCCTGCACACCTGATTGCTCTTAGCAGCAAAGACAATATCAGACATACACCTCATGGTGGCCAGGTCAAAGGTCACATCATTAGTGACATTACTTCTCTGCTTATAACATACCTTTACCCAGGACTACCCCCATAATTTTCAGTCTGTACAGCTAAATACTTGGCCATGCTGCATCAAGATAAATTCCCTTCTAAACGCTTTTTTCTCTTTGTCAGCAGGTGAAGACTCCTTGTGTTAATAATGGTGGTAGGCAGAGGCCCATCCTCAAGTGCACTCAAAGACAGTGTTTTTTTTTAAAAAGAGCATTTAGGGCATTAAGGCTACTTCTGCTGCATTTGACTATGATGAAAAAAATGTGACTGAGGGAGATGACACATGACAGCCTATGAGCAACAACTAAAAATTGTTAATGTCTTTATCCCCTAACAGCAGGACTGTCCATTAGGTAGCAGCACATGTGTGCATAAGCAAAAAACTTTATTTATATATCAATCCTTTTTTCAGGATGGATTATGCATTCCAATAAATAAATAAAGAAATAAAAATGTTTAAAAAATAATAATAATTAAAAAAAACCTTCATTTTTAACCCACAATATCAAAGTGATAATTGATTTATCATTGAAAACCCAGGTTTCTTATTACAATTGTGCAAAATCTAATATTATATAATTGCACTGACCACATATGGTGGCTTGGTAAAGGAAAGTGTGATATGACATTAATTGTTTGTCTTTTCTTTTTTTTTTTTACAGATACAACATTTAAACATGTCACCTTGGTTTCTGGGAAGCGGGAATGAACACCTTCTGGCCAATTTTTTTAAGACTAAACAAATACATGATTAATTGAAAAAAATAATCAGCAGAATAATCAATAACGAAAATAATCATTATTTGCACCTCTAGTTGAGCACCCTGAAAACTATAGACAGATTTGAGAATGTGAAGTCCTGACCTTCAAAACAGTAGTTTGACAAAATAATCTAAACCAATGGTCCATTAACTAGCTTTGTTCGGGAGCTTTCAACAGCGAATTGAGTCAGCAAATTAATGGCCAGATTTACATAGAATTTGCTGGTGATATTCATGGTTCCCAGAGAATGAATCCTAATGTTATGGTTGAACCCCTGACCATCAGACCAAATAATTAACAATGTGTTGTTTCAATATCACATTACCATTTTATAGAACAATTCCAGTGAAACCTGATAAATGCTACAACTGAAATATGCCCATTCGCAGTTATACTTGTCTCAGGTAGCATAATGTCTTCCATTCTACCTTGGCTGGCATATGGTTTGCCAGCCGTGAAACCCACTGTTCCAGAGAGCACTCCCAAACAGGTGCTTAACATCATGACTACAGATAGAAAAATTAGATCATTAATGAAAGTAATGAAAATTTAATGCTCGGTCCGACGTCAAGGTTAGTCCTGTAAACTAGCACAAGGTGGAACTTCTTGTTGAGCTACAAAAAAGGTGACCATTTGGTTTTATTTGTATTCACTGACAGGAAAGAGTCACTGCACATACCTCCCTATGATTTACTGCACTCCTCAACAGGAGAGATGTAGCTTTCTTTCACATTAGTTGCTGCTGAGTCCCCTCCAGTCTTTTATTCTCTGCCATCCTCCACAACCAGTACAGCAGGCTGCCAGCTGATGGCACCTTTGTCTGAGTAGCTCTGCGTGCTACCAGGAGACTTGTTTTTCTCCTCAGAGAAGCTTGTCATCTATCATTACTTGAGGCGGCCTTGAGAATGATTCCAGCAGACAGCTCCAGCTTACCGTCTGGAGGCCCAACGTAAACAGCACACTGCTGGGCAAACAAGGGTGATGATGACCATTACTTCCCAAGGTATGTGGATTAAAAAAAAAAAAAAAAAAAAAAAGCTTGAATTCAAGAGGCAGGCTTGGCAGGCAGTACAGCATTTTTGATTGTTTGGATTTTGTAAATTTTCTACACTAAAAAGATGTTGTGTGGATATAGGGCACAGTCACGCCAAGAGTGTCTGGAATGGTTTGAAAAAAAAAAAACTAAAAAAAAAAAAACTCTGGATAACTCACTGTTTTAGTTGAAATGAGAACCGCAGCATTCAAACTTGGCGCTGCAACAAATAACCACACCAGGCCTGCCTTGTGGTGAAAATTTAAGTCTGTTCGCTACTCTAAGCTAAATGTGGTGCAGTTTGTTTGGAGTAAGAACAGTCACAACAACTAATGAAAAACCGCCAAACCAATCATGAGTTTTATGGGTATATGGAGACGGATGGTGACACCTTACAGCCTGTGGGTAACCACTGACTAAAAGATATTCCCATAGACATTTTCGATTAGTGGGTAGATGGGTTGAATGCAGGGTATTAAATAGTAGACCTTTGACACCCTTCTTATAATATTCACTGAAAGTGCAAAAAAAACACAAAATCTGACACATTAGATAGACATTAGACATTAGATTGTTGTCACTTTGTTACATTCAGCTGAAACTCTAACTAAACTAAATTAAAATGGACTGATGACGACACAAAACAACATTTCATGGGCAAAACAATAACCAAAGAAATTCGAAGTAATCCTTTTGAATATGGGATTTCTCACTTCTACACACCTGGCCAATTGCTGCACAAAGTTAGTGTGAATGTCGTAGTGTCAAATACAGAAAGTTGGGCAGAGGGGGTTTCAGATGCTGTCTGACCCCTGACGGTGTACTCTGTTGGAGTACACTGGCTGATGTAGAGAAAGCCCTGGTGCACAAAGGCTTAATGTTATGCTCAAGTGGTCCTCATCAACTTGTATATTTTGGGTGTTGGGGGCATTTGGCACAACAAGTTGCACTTGAACCAACCTAGTGGTAAATACTAGTGGTAAACCGAAACAATCCTGGGTTTATGAGTTGTGATGTTTCACTTCTACATATTTTGGACAACTGGCAAAAGCCTACAGAATCACACTAAACATAACTTCTATGGTTCAGACTAAAGAACACAAGCTTCAGGTGTGATAGCAGGTGTGCTTTTTAAAATATATGCATCAGTACAGTTAATTTGCCAAACTGTGAGAGCTGAACGAAGCATGGACTACCACAGCTCTGGACCACAGCCCACGGTATGAGCAGCCTTCCGCAGCACACAAACCAAACACAACAGAATTATTTTACACCTGAAGCCTCACAGTGAGGGTTGAACTCCAGCAAAGAGTGCACATAATAAGGAGTCCTGTTCATCAGTGATGCACTGACCCAGGACGGGCAACACACACAGAGACACAAAAGCCCAACCCCCCATGTGCCTGTGGCACCCGCGCCTGGTCACCTCGCTCAGGGATCAAAGGCAGTATGTCATTCTAATCAGTCCCCACAGTGGGCAACCCCATTAATTCAATTCTGTTTCATCAGCGGTGAGCACGCCACCAGAGGGGTCTGTACATTTGTGGGTTCCTGCTGTCCAGGAGTAATCCTATCTCTTAATGACCTGCGATCAGACTCTAACCCCGTAATTGCTTGGAGACCGACTTGGTTTTGCTTGCTGACAGAATTGCGAGATCTTTGCAGGAGGAGAAACAAAGACAGACATAGCTCATTTTCAGGACACGGCAGGGAAGTCAAGCAGAATTAATGATGCCATATATCAAATAATTCCAGACGATCAACCCCCCAGGCCAACACCACAGAACATGTACACTTACACACAGTAAGCTGTATCAAAGGATCAAGTACTGCATATTAAGATCAGAAAAGTGGAATTGGTCAGGTAACAGAGTACAATTTGTTATTCTTCTCATAAACAAATTCTTTTTTAACTATAATAGTAATAATGTTAGTGAATTACTAAATTGACAATTGTCCACAATAGTTTCCGTGGGAAAACAGAAATAACATGGCAGAATGACTGACTCGTATTTTATTGCTCTTTTTTATCATGCTTTGTGGCTTCTATGTAGCAGCATAAAATGTTTATGGGGACATAAGATAATAAGCTTTTCATATCTTACCGTACCTTTGGTCTCTGGTGGATGGGGATGCTCATCACAGACAAATTAGATCTTTTGATAATTGCCGTCTACACCTGCAGAAACAATAACAGTAGGTGAATATGGTGAGGCTTTAAACAGAAAATGAAATGAACCATCTATAAATCTCGCCCTAATATTCTCATGCTCACCATCTGTTAATGACCAAAAAAACCGGCATCCCTTAACTCAAAAGAATGAAAAAAAAACAACTCATTCAATCTGCATCAAGAGATTTATTAGTGTAATCTTTGGTCTGAAGAACAAATAAACGACACCACAGGGACATAAACTATTGAGCAAAACCTATCAATAACTCTCCAACTGTCCTGAGAGAATGTCAGAGGTCAACGCCAGATAATTCAGCAATAGAAAAGGGGAAACCAAAGGCATATGGTTAAAAATGAGAAAGCTCTCAGGGATTGTTAGCAAATAAAAAATTACTACAATTATATGCAGAACTGAAGGCTCTGCACTTTAAGAAGAATACAAAAGAGAGGGTTCGCATGGGAGATGACACTTCAAAGGTCCTCATTGTCGAACGTAACAATGGCACTGGTGTTCGTAAAAACAGCGATCATCTGACTCCTTCACTGTGAAGTCACAACATCTTGGTCTTGTGTGTGTGTCTGTGAATCAGTGTAAAACGACATTTTTTGTTAAAAACAAGTTAAAAAAAAAAAGAAAAGAAAGAACCGTGGCAGACATCCTTTATCACTTCAAATTATGATTTGATCACACTAAATGAAAGAAACAGACACATTTTTTAGACAAATCTTCAGTCTAAAAAAAAAATAAAAAATCTTAATCATTCTAATGTTTTGGTGATGTATTTTTCTCATTCCAAATGTAACAAATTGAGAGACAATAGTCAAAATGAAAATGACATTTAAACTATCTAATCATCTAAAAATCTGAAAACATTAGGTCTTGGCAGACCTCTCACAATCAGAGAGCAAAGGGCTTTCTTAACTTAACAACCCTACAGACAGAGATCCATCGTAGATCAGACAGATATACGACTCTTCGCCCCCAGAGCAGCCTCCATAAACCAGAAAGCAATGTAGCCATGTTAAACTTTAAAGGCTGTGAATTCTGCTGTTTCTTAGCTGGAAATCCTCACTTGCTCTGATTTCCCGAGGATTACTGCTTTTTCTCTCCAGCAAAACATTAGACACACAGCATTTCTCAGGTGCATTTATGAACATTCTCTAGGGGTTTATCGAAAGTTATTCTGGGAAATGTAGGCAATCTCTTACTGAAGCAGAGTTAGATGAGGCAGCTTGAGGGAGAACAAAAGGGTAAATTAGATCGTATCAGTTGTGAGAATATGATGAAATGCAGCAGAGAAAGAATCCAAGAGCAGAATTTTTCTTCCGTTCAAACTCCCATGTAGCACTGCAGGAATACAGCAGGCTGTGATTATGCTGGGCATCTAGTAATCACATCATTTGCATCTACACAGGTACATTTCTCTCTCCTTCTTCTTACTGTCTCTCCTTAAGGTATGCTGCTAAAAAATATCTTTAAAAAAGGGCTGAAAAAGTTGAAGTATCAGCTCTCCTACAAAATAATAGACTGATGATATAGACAGTTCTCGGAATGTGCTGCAGAGTAGAACCATATGTCTGCAACGAAGCAGACAGGAAACCTTCTCAAAAAGTGAAACGTTATTGACTGCTCATTCATAATGTTTTGCTGACTCTACTTCCAAGTCACATACATCACGTGGGACTTAATAGTCTGTAGAACATGATTTTGAATGCTTTTTTTTTTTTTTTTTTTTTTTTTTTAGATGAAATATGGTGGGTGAAGGAATGTTTCCTTATTCTTAAAAAAAAAGTCTGATTTCCAGTGTGATGATTGTGCAGGAATGGAACAGCTACCCTGCCAAATCTTCCTCGAGAGGATGATAAAAGACAGTAGCTTGCTGGTATAAAACCATTATTTCCACCATCAGTTTATGGAGCTAAAAAGCGTCTGCTGTTGCACGGATTGGTTCTAAAAAAAAACTCTGACATATGGTTGTTTATGTAACGGTGCCAAAATAATCCTAAGTGAGATCATTAAAAGTCGGAATGTGTCTAACTATGCAGACATAGGAAATATTTTTTAAAAGTTGGTATAATATTCATTACACCTAAATACAATATGTTCAGCTGTCACCTCTCATTTATCTGTAATTTTTTATAAGATTATAAGTAAAACTACAAATATACTGATAATTAACCTTAAAAAAAATAACGTACTTCATTATATAAATAAATACTCCATAAAGCAAGAGCTTAATATAAAAAAAATTCTAAAACTTTGTGACCAGTTATTATCCTGAGCAAGAACACTGTTTGGCATTGTGGTGTATTAACAAAATCTGAAATTCTCTCTCTTTTTTTTTGTACTAGAAAATGAGATAAAACCCCGTAGGAGAATTGTTTACTTTGCCATGAAATTAGAGATGTTTTCCATTAACTCCACACAAAGCAAGATCATTAACTACCTCATTGACTTCTCCCTATAGATTTACATTTTTTCTCCTCTTCCCATAATTAACTACTTGCATATCCATTATGGAAAATGTGCAATTTGAGTGCCAAAAGTCACTTCTGACTGAGTACTAGTAAAAGATAAATAGGAGATAAATCCTCCATAATATGTGATTGACAATGCTAAAAACTGACAATTTTAATCGTCTTTCAGGACCTGGATAGATGTGGAACAATGAAACTGTGAAATTATTTTGGGGGTTCGCTTCAGCATTAATATGTTGTTGAAGAGACCATTTCAATTCATTTTCCACAAGAAGCCGCTCTGTCATTCGCAGGACATACAGAAAAAGTTCTACCAAGCCAATTATTGTAAACTTGTCAAAATGAACCCCAGCAATATATCATCTATGTAATTATCAATTGATTGAAGCAGCTATCTAACTGTGAAAAACCCTTGGAAGCATAATACATCAATTTTAATGGCATTTCTTAATCAGAATGCTCAGCAATCAGCAGAGACCAATTAGGGCCTGAGAGATAGAGACCCACCATTAATAATCAAACTTGGCTGCAATCCCGTTTGCTCCATTCTCAAACGGCTGCTAGGGCTGTTTTCAAGTGGACTAATGATTTCAGGGTCAAGGTATTGTTGCAAAATTCAAGATTTGCAATACGTTCAGGAAAACAAAGCTAGAGGCTTCTCCAAAAACTGGAGAAAAGATTTCTCTCATAGAATTTCCAAGCGACAACGAACCCACGTCTGGAGAAGGGGAATGGATAGGCCTATCTTGCAAATGCTTAGAGACACAAACGTCTAGTCGAGAAAGCTGTAAAATTACACTGAGGCCCACAGGAACCAAGCAATGACAAAAGATATCTTTACAATGCCACTTTCAGTCTTATTAACATTATGGTCCGTTTTATCTTTGCCAAATGTCCGTGTGTCTGTGTCTTTGAATACAAAAACCAGCCAAACAGCAACACATAAAATATACAAGCTGCATAGAGACTGAGCAGAAAACATTGTCTTTCATGTCTTTCCAAGCAGGAGTTTACTTCTCTCTGATTTTCACTTCATTTCCTTGGCTGCCGATATGAGCAGCAATTGCTTGACTTAGAAGTCCACTCCGATGAACTGTAAAGATGTAAAGAGAGGTTAATTAACTAAGCTTCCATTTAAACGTAGTATGAGCAATGTCCCTGTGACTGCTACTGAGTACAAACATAAATAGTCCTATTTTGATATTTATTTGACCCACTGACACCCAGTTACACTGAATATCACGACATGCAATTCAAAGTATCAAGAACAACAGCTAGACCCCCTGACAGACAGTAAGTGCACATTTTAGAAAACAGTCTCCAAATAAAAACAGCCTTTTATTATTATTTGTTGCCAGATGTCATGCAGTAATTACTTAATACAATTAATGACCCTGGTCATTGTGCAGCAGGAATTTATACAGGGAAAATCTACTGTCAACATGAATCAATCAGCGGTGGAGTACATGCATCACAGCATTAGGTGGTTGGGATGGAGCCCAATATTTTATAAGCCGTTTAAGTCCTTGGAAGAATACAGCTAGGCTAAGAAAACAGGTTGTAAATAGGATGATATTACAGATGCACCTCAACCCTCCTGTGAACATATAATTTATGTATCTTCTTAACTCAAAAGCCACCTTTCAACTTCCACTGTTGGAGTATGCAAATCAGACATGGCTCTAAGTCGCTGTTATGTATACTTCTATTAACTGAACTATTTACATATTCATTCCTTACTGGAGATTAAATCATTTAGAGTTTTGAAGTTGCAGAATGAGCAGATTCCTCAAAATAAGAGGATAATAGAGGATAAAGAAGCAGCAATATTTCAAGATGCAGCAAACAAAAGCATGTCACTTCTGGTTATTCTTTATGATGCATAATAAGTCATATAATGATTCAGAAGTGACTGGGAAAGCCTGCTTGACATCAAATAGTTATAAAACATTTAATATGATTTGTTTCTTGTGAATACCAAGACAAATGACAAATTACTGCAGCACATAAACTATGTGCTGCTGTTTATGTAGTGGCACAACTCAAATGACAGTAGCAAATCTCAGATAGTGTTATTATAATTTCCCGTGGTTCTGAGAAGAAAAGCGGGGTGAAATGAGCTCAAGTGACTTCAGTGACCGATGAAATTTGTTTTCCTCTTGAAGTAATTTGAAGTCTGGTTCGCCTCAAGCACAAAGAGCTGGTTTGAGCCTGACATTCCACCTCAAAACCTGTTCCAGCAGGCCTCTCTCTAAGCTTTGCTTCTCCACAAGGCAGATTCAATTATTCAATTTCAAATAAATTATTACATAATACATCCATGTCCTTCTAAGGACCAATGCACTCTCAAATAATCTCTGCTATATTGTGCATTTTTAACAGCCCAGACACACCTAGAATAGATCTTACATTTTATTATACATGATGTTTATTCAAAAGTAGAGATAGGATAGTAAAATACACCTTATTAAAATGACTAAGGTTCACAAAAGAGATGCCACTGGAGCTGTGGCTGCCAGATAGCCGCAGAGCAGAAATACTCCTGTAGCCAGGCTTAACGGGAGCCTTCATAAACTAAAAAAAATAAAATAAAATAAAAAGGCTGTGGCTATGGGGGTGGCGATGTGCTAAAAGATAGCAAAGATGTCCACCTCCTTCACATCTTTCCCCCCTGGAAAGAAGGAGCAAACCTGCGGTGTCGTCATATGGGGCTAAAAGACTTAACCTGCCCCCTGTGAAGCCACTCACCACACAGCAGCTTCACGGGCTGCAGGGGCCCTGAGATGAAGCCTCACAGGTTCAAGTCCTAACCGAATCCTCACGCCCTGTCCTCCAACATGTCAAGTGAATTTAAGTTGTTTGTCTGGGTATTTAAATTATGCTAATAGCTTAAATTTTTTTTCCTCAGATAGGCTAAGTGGGCTCTTAAAGCAAATTTGGAATTGGGTCTTTATCTCAAAAGTGTGGCCCTTTTGGCCCTGGCTCTTGGTGTCAGCTTGCTTGCTCAGGGCCTAATGAGACCCAGCATTTTGTTGGGCAGGGCAGCTTGGATCTGTTTCCTCGAAAGCATGGCTGATGGACTACATAGAAAATATTAAGACCAGAATAATACTAAGACATGGGCTAAAACACAGCTCTCAACAAATATGGCATGTATGTGCACAGTATAATTTCTGGACAGGATGGATGGCTCCAGAAAAGACTATGCACTTCACCAAGGCTGTTTTCAGTTACTGGTTTTGCTTTTATT